>NW_004524751.1:3293378-3297156 GCF_000260255.1 Octodon degus
TTGATAAGAATAAGAAAAAAGAAAAAGAAATTCCATTATTTTCTTAATGCCTCTTATTTGCTAATAAGACATTTTCTACCATTTAATTAAATCTTGTATTTAGGTGATTTAATGCTGAACTAATGAAGTGTCTATTTATTTATTGAGGCCTACTGTTTTGTACAAATTGCATGCATTGTAATTACTAATTCACATGAATTCAGAAGAAATCAACCATGACATGTTTATATACCTGTTTATATAGTTAATGTCTATGTGCCTTTATTCAATAACACTAGAGGTAGATTAGAAAAATATATTATTGCTCTAATACTTTGAGAAAAATGTTTTTAAAAACTACTTTCTTGGAAAAAATCAGGTTATTTCTATTTTGATTGGTGAAAATGCCTTTCATCAAAGAAGCAGCAGAGAACACATTTGAAATACAAAAACCCAAGTTGAAATTATACATTTAATATTCAGAAAAATAAATACTTGGTTTGTTAAAAACTCACTTTTATGGGTTAGAGAGTGCTTTTTAGGTGGTTTGAAGAAAAAGTAATTACTATTGATTAGCAACTGACTTCACTTCTCTAGAAGGGTTCTTAAGGCCCTAACATACAGAACAGCGTTGTAAACAATGCTGTGTTCTCCCCAGTCTGTCTTGGACTAATGGTTTCTTTGTTTGAAATGTTCTTTTAAGATAGCATATATATCTTAGGAGCTTTGATATAGGAACCAATTTAGAACTAAAAGCAATTTCAGCATTTAAAAAAGGGTGTTTTGAGAAACCTGCACAAAAATTATGTTCACTCTAAATGAATGAGGTAGAATAATTATAGCATCTATCAGTTATTACTGTCTATATGTACAATAACTGAAACAGATTATGTAGTTCTGGACCTCTATCATGCTGATGGAAATAGAAAGGACTGCTAAAGTTATAAAACTGGGAACCTTGCAGGGAAATGGCCAGAAATAAATAAGGGATACTTTACATTGGAAAAGATCCCATTTGATACTTCCATATACTTTCGAATGATTGAACACAAAATCATCCATATAATGATTCACTCAAGCTTGTGTCTCTTGAGAGTAGCTTCTCTTTTCATAAATGCCAAGAACAAGAACAAGAGGAAAAGGAAGAGGATGAGGATGAGGAAGGAGGTGGAGAAAGGAGGAAGGAGGAGGAGGAAGGGGAGGAGGAGGAGAAGGAAAAGGAGGAGGAGGAGCAAGAGAAGAAGGAGAAAAAGAAGAAGAGGAAGAAGAGGAAGAGGAAGAGGAGGAAGAAGGAGAAAAAGGAGAAGAGGAAGACGAGGAAGATGAGGACGAGGACAAAGACGAAGACGAAGACGTAGATGAAGACGAAGAAGAAGAAGAAGAAGACGACGAAGAAGAAGAAGAACAAGAAGAAGAAGAAAAAGAAGAATTAGAAGAAGAAGAAGAAACCAGATGCATTTCCAGAAAAGGATTCTCTGTTGTACAGTCACAGGTTTATGTCAGTAAAAATTTTACATTAATCTGTTCAACTTATCAAACAATTTAATTTCCTTGGGAATAATCATTAATTTAATCTGTTAATAACCTAAGTCCATGAATTCATAATGAATTTCAAGTATGCACAAGGAAATAAGCTGAGAAATGCATATTCAGGTATGTACATTCTACTGTTACATTGGCAGTAGTCATTCTTCAGCATTCTTTCAAATCAGTCTTGTGATTTTATTTTAGAATTGAACATCCTATCTGACCAGCACAAATATCCACCATTCTTTTCTACATTTTATTGTCAGTACCAAGGGAACAGTAACAAAAATAAATAACACAGTATATTGATCTTTGTAGTTTTGATTTTCCCCAAGAAAAATATTATTAATTTTTGTATCATTTGAGGAATGCTACTCTATATTCATTTTTTTGGCATGTGTTGAATGACAAGTTGGCTATGCTAACAATACACTAGGATCTTACATATACATTGACTCCTGTCATTGACCTTAGCATTAATGGAGAAATTACTAGGATTGTGCTGTACTGACACCTGACTTTATTTGAATTTTGGTCTTATATATCCTTACTGAGAGTCCAAAGTGAAAATATAATTCTCAAAGAAAGAGATGACCTAGCAGAGTAGGATGGAGATAGGGCATTAATATGTAGGCAGGCAAATAGTACCGAGCCTAGGATACCACGTGAAAATGATCTATGGTGCAGTGAGAGTGAAACTCTTCACTAAACTAGACATGAAAATATTTTATAGGCTTGGATAGGGTAAAAATTTAGAATCCAAGAATCAATATTGGTAAATTTTCACAGACAAGTTCTTAGAGTGATATGTATGACACTAGCCTTACCCTATTGCTGTGAGCTGCATAAAAGCCAAAATTTGGGGGGAAATAGACCTTCAAACAGATTGGGGTAGGAAGTGAATAGGATCATACTGCTTAATTAGGAGATACCTTCAATTCATCTTTGATGTCCTGGAGAGAAACCCTCACTGGAAGGTGAGGTGACAACTCTGAAATTACCTTAATATTAGTATTTTATGTGTTTACCCTATTCATAAATAGGTTCTCTTACTTTTTAATATTCAGTAGCAGATATCATAAATTTACAGGTTTTGATAGCTAAAATTTTACTATAGTACACACTTAATTTTCCATTCAAAAATTCCAATTAGTTGGCTGCTGAAATTCCAAATCGATATTATACAATATACTTATTTATTTCACTTTTGTGGTAAAAAAAACTGTTTCACATCATTTATAAACCAGAAAAAAAGTACAATCTACAGATATACACTGAGAATTGATCATAATTTTGCAGTTTAAATTTACCAGATTGTTTCCCAACTCTGCTAAGAACTTCTATGTCATTGGGGCTTCACTGTTTTTGTCTGCACCATCAGTTAGACATAGAGCATATGGAGAATTTCTGAAATTGATTTGCTGTCACTAAGAGTCTGGATTCAATTCGACATGGTTCTACAAGTCTTTCATTTCCTGTCAGCTCCTTCCTCCCAGTTTTCCCCTATGTTACCACCTTCTTTGTAATTCTCTCTAATAAGGAAGTGAAAGCCCAGGGCCAACAGAAGGACAGGCGATTTCAGGTGCCCTTTTGTCTCCCAGTGAGCAGCACTATGAATCACATCTTCTGCAGAGACACAGTGCTCAAGTCTCTCTCTCTGTAAAAAAAAAAAAAAAAAAAAAAAGTCTAGCCACTGTGTCAGAGAGGATTTAAATTGGATATAGTCCTTTGGGATCTGAGTTCCAAGGTCATTTTAGAGTGGTTACATATCACGTCAAGGTAAAGACAGTCTTGCTCAACATAAAATAAACTGTTTGCTAGTAGAAAGGTTCTGATTCCCTTAGAGAATGAGAAATTAAGAAAAAAGAATCAACGGCCGTGAGTGACCTGAGCTTGAAACCCCAGCTGACAGGCTTTTGAAAGTAGATTAGCTACATTCCTGAAAATGTCGTGAGTTTTGCTTTCCCTCGATTGAGAGTAATGTCAAGGGGCTAATCAAACAAGTTGTAGTAGAAAAATCGAGGATATTAGTCTAGAGTATCATTTGTAATGTCGTAAACATTCAGTATACAATGTCTCTCTAGTGGCTTCATGAATCACTTAAAGGGAAAGAATGACTGTTCTTTGATAAAAATGCCAGGCTATTTAGTCAGCAGCATCCCTCTCCTCCCAACAATTTTGTGTTAGTTAAAACGAGGTTTAACAGCAACAGAAAATCCAAAAGTGCATGCAGCATAAACAAGATAGAGCTTTGATATATATATGTATATAT
>NW_004524751.1:3297256-3306207 GCF_000260255.1 Octodon degus
GGACTAGTGTAGAGCTTCGTGCTGCCATGGGCACAGCCATCTTTGAAGCATTTTGCTTCAGAAGGTGTTGCCTCTATGGAGGTCCAAGAGAGACTTTTGAAAAATCAAACAAAACCGTTATGGAGAAAGTGCACAGGTCCCACAAATTCCTGGAGGCAAGGGTTTTTTTTTCGTATTTTGTTTTTTGTTTTTTTTTTTTTTTTTTTTTTTGCGGTACCAGGGATTGAACTCAAGACCTTGTGCTCACCAGGCAAGCACTTATTCTACTGAGGCCTCTCCCCTGCCCCCCACAGATTCCATAGATACTTCTGTTTGCAATCATGGTCCTGTACTGTGATTGTAAGCAGAAGCATCTATGGGATTTACCACAATGTCCTGGTGGACGACGTGTCGTGGCAGTCACATCACCAGTCAAAGTGTACATTGCCATAGGAAGGGAAGGAAAGAGATGTGCAAGGCAAAGGCAAGCATGACGTTGGTGGTCTCTTTGTGTCTGAAAACCTCCACCCAGGGTTAATATGCCTCAGACTATAAAACACCACAGACTTCTTGTATAAAGTATCATGCTACTATAGTAGAGCACTTACGCTGTGTGTTTTGAGATTTGAATGTATCAGAGGGATTTTAGATTCTGTGACATTGAATGTTATTCGTATGTGATATTCTGCCATTTGAATTTACCTCTTAAAACTTAATGCATTAAACAGCTATTATTGATTACAAAGCAAAACAGTAAGCAGATAAGAATGTAGACTTTATACTTCAATAAATAAAACTAAAGTTAATATTTCCTCTACTAAAGTCATCTTTGTGGCATATACTCAAAATATTTTTGAATTTTACTTTCATTTGTTTCAATTATGTTTGCTTTTTGCTAAATATAGGAAACAAATTTATTAATGAATTTTTTTTTGCTTTCTACTAATGTTATTCTAAATTTGTTCTCTACTTTTTAAACTTCAAGAAATATAACACTATCTTCATGGATTTAGTGGCATTTCCTATGGCTCTAACTATTAATTACCTTGATTAGAGTCATGTAACAAGACAGTTATTTTTTATAAGTGTCTCTAAAATACTCAAGATTGCAATCAGATCTTTGATCAGCAAACATCTCCACAATTAATGTGAGCACCGCAGATGGGTGTGCACCTGCAGTAGGTGCGCACATGGGAGGCTGAGCCAGGAGAATCACTGAGGTGTTCAAAGCCAGCCTGCATGGCAGAGCTGGCCTGTGAGACTCTGTTTCCTGATCCAGCAAAGCAATCAACGCTCAGACAAGTGCAGTTAACTTCTTACATGTCTGTTAATCCTTCCATGCTAAAAGGTTTTGGGCACAGATGTTTCAGAAGGTGCTTTGTTTCTTGTCAAACCAAGATAACACACGTATACTCATACAGAAGATCTCTACGTGCATTATTTTACAGGCTTGGAAAAAAGTATATTTCATGCCATAATTACTTGAACGATCCATTTGGTTTACTACTTAGCTGAAACTTAATGAACTTCTGAATTGAAATACTTCCAAGAAATTTTTAATTTTGAAATACGATCTTGCTGTGTTGCACAGGAGGGAACAAACTCTGGGTTTCCAATCGTGCATCCACCTTAGCCTCCACAGTAACGGGAACTCACTGTGCTGGATGCTTTCAGGAGCATCTAAGGCACGCCTGTGTATTGCTGTTCTGCACAGGACGCAGTATGAAATACTTTTGGTCACAACTGTTCTTCTCTGAAACAGATAATCTCATAGAAAAAAATATTCTGTGGAAAACATTTCAGGAAATAATAAAAATGACTAATTGCCATACAAATGTTGCTTTCTACACTTCTAAATCAAATTAAATTTAGTACATAATCTTAATTATAATCTATCTGGAAGAAGAGTCTGCATAGAAGAGGGTAGGTACCTATGTTGGTCAAACCAAGGTAAACAAATCTATCTCTGAAGCATTGATCATTTCTCTTTCATAATAGTTTCTTTGAACTTTTGGGACTATGGAACCCATTATATACATTTAAGTATCAAACCAAAGGGAAAATAAAATGCAGTAGCAATAACAACTATAAGTAAAATAATAATATACTTAACCTCACTGTATAATATGGCTCCGGATCTGATGTCTCTAATCTAACAACCAATTATTTTAAAGGACTTCGTGAACTGTTTGCTTTGTGCACATAACCTCCTGCATTCACCTTTTCTCCTGATTTTACTAGTAAAATCAAAAGTAAAAGTGAAGAAAGTAAACCAGTATTATTAAAAGTCTACCACGTGGCAGGTAGACCAATGCTTAGCATTGGTAACACAAAATGAAGACTATCATTCACTATAAATTCACATTTTAGAATTGACTTCAACATTTTATCTAGAATGAATAAACATTTCATGATATCCAGAACTCTAACCACTTTTGAAAATACCAAAAGCCTGTTATTATTTCTTGCAAAGACCCGTTTCTACTTAGATTTATTATTATTTTTTTTTCATTTTATGTATTTGGTCAGGGTCTGACTACACAGCTAAGACTCATAGTGATCCTTCTGTTTGAGCCTCCCCAGTGCTGGTATTGAGGCACACCCCCCCACACCCAGGCTATCCCTGGCTCAGTGTGCCTGGGGGCGGGGCCAGCGTGGTATGCAGGACCTGGGATTGGGATGGAACACTGGTCCCTGCGCTTGCCAAAGCAGGCACTTAGGCCGCTGAGCTATCTCGCTGGCCTCTCTATTTAGATTTAAATAAGATAATTTTGGAAAATTATTCCGAGTGACAGTAACCTTGCACATTTCAGAAAGCAAATATTCTGAATTCTGATTTTCTGACTATAGTAACATTAGATTAGGAACAGTATTGAGTTTTTCTTGTATTAAGAATGCTCTGAAAACTAAAATTATACAGTGCTTCAAATATTACTCATGTCTAAACATAATGAAGCAAAACATTGTGTACAGTTTATAGGCTATACTTAGGGTATTCAAAAGTTGATCTATAGTTCCAAATATTTAAATTTTTTAGCTAGCAACTAAAAAACCTTGAGAACTTTTTAATGAACTTGATAAACTAGCGAAAGAATAAATAATCCAAAGAACTGGAAAGAAGAAATTAATGACTAATAACAACTAATTAATAAGTGAAAGAAGACATAACTTAGACAACAAATGATAGTGGTCAAAATATGTGAATGTGACATCTGTAAATTTATTATTATTATTATTATTATTATTATTATTATTATTATTATTATTGGTGGAACTGGGGATTGAACTCAGAACTTTGTGCTTGCCAAGCAAGCACTTATTCTACTGAGCTATCTCCCCAGCCCCTATTTAAATATGTAAGAAAGGGAAAAACATAAGCACTAACTGTAATAAATATAAGTAAAATAATAAAATATTTAACATTTTAATTTATAAGGATTTGCCTTTTATCGATAAATGTAGTAATTCTGTAAATAGAAAACCTAAGTATTGGAAATGTTGAAGGTGGAAATATCTAATAAGTTCCGTGGAACTTGGATCGCAACTTCTAGGATGAGGACGTCCGGTTCCAGAACTTACTTTTACGATTGCCATTCTGTGAAACGGGGCAAATACGAGAACTTTGCTGTGTTTGTTCTTGAGACAGCATCCTGCTGTCAGGCTTGTCTTGAACTTGCTGTGTAACACAGGCTGGCCTCCAGCTTACAGCGACGTGCCACCCTCAGCCCTCAGATGTGCGTGGCGGGCAAGCGTGGCGACTGTGAAGTGTTAGGGTTGGTTCTCTCTCTCTCTCTCTCTCTCTCTCTCTCTCTCTCTCTCTCTCTCTCTCTCTCCAGTGAAATGGTGCTAACAATATGGTCTAATTAATAACACTGTCATAAGAGGTAAGTAAGAATATTTGTAAGGCACCTCCTATAATTTAAGGACTATAAAATATGAATTTGCTATACCTAAAATAGTACCACTTATATGTTTTATTCTGTATTCATAGAAGTATTCCTGCAATTATCCGATGTAATGAAAACGAGGACAGAGGCAACAAAATGGTGTTTAAAAAATATATTTACAAATATGAAAACCATTCCAAATGTTTTTTTCCCTCCTCCATAAGACATTTTAGAACTTCAGTTATAAGTAGAGAAATATTCCATATAAATCACACAAACCATTATTTTATCAGACTCTCATTGAGATATTAATTACACATTTATATGTGTATATGCATACACATAACATATTTATTTGTTTCATATATGTACATATGCTTAAATATATAGTATTCATGTGATTATATAAATAATTTTCAAAGCTACATGAGTCCTTTAAGTCAGAGAAAGAATGCCTTTGAAACAGAATATTGTTCTGCTTACAATAATATGTAATGGCAACGAATTCAGAAAAGTGAATCATTTATCTTTTAAGAGGTATGTTTTCCCATAGATATTCAAATAAAAATGATAGTTTGAATCTATTCTTCATTTTAATCTCTTAATATTTTAAAAGAAAAAGTGTATCAATGATAATATTCATCAAAATTTAAATCTCAAATTTTTTTTCAGTTTTTAGTTATTTGGAACTTTTATTAAATATAAAAGATGAACACAAGTACTATTACTCCATGAAAGATATTTATAATCACATTTGAGAAAGTGAATTCATCTTTGAAAATTATAAGTACTTTTCCCAAAAGTAGGACATCTAAAGTGGATAACACCATTATCTACTAACATAAGAAAAATTCAAATTAGCAACAAAATTTCATAAATTATAGAAAAATATCACAACGTTAAAAAAATAAAACAGTAGCATTTATAATATTTAATAATAGTTTTAAAAACAAGTAATGGCTTGATTTTAAAGATACAATATTTAAAGGGAAAGCGTCTATTTCCAAAGTGTCTATTTTCAAATAGTTCAGTAGAATAAGCACTTGCTTGGCAAGCACAAGGGAGTGAGTTCAATCCCTAGTTCCACCAAAAAAAAAAAAAGGTCTCATTTCACAATGAATATGGTATAAGTGTTCTTCCAAGCCATAAGAGTGAAAGAACATGACACACAAAACTACAAACACACAGTATAGACCTTTTGCAATTTATAATGTTTAAAGACATTATTTTTAAATCATTTATGTAGTTTCAAGAGTTAGTTAGGCTACAGATTGACATGCTACTTTGTTTCTTTGATTTAATGAGTTGCTTAAAGAGTCAGTGAGATAGCTCAGTGGACTAAGTGCCTGCTTTGGCAAGCACAGCGACCAGGGTTTGATCCCGCACGCTGTGCCAGCACCACCCCTGGGGTGCGTTGGGCTGGCAACCAAGTCCAGATATGGTGGTGCATGCTTATAATCCCAGCACTGGGGAGGCTGAAAACAGGAGTATCACTACAAATCTGAGTTAGTACCTATACTAAATACATAAATGAAAAAAAAATTGAAGTGATTAAAAATAATTATTCTCTGGTTGGGGAGATAGCTCAGTAGAATAAGCACTTGCCTGGCAAGCACAAGGTCCTGAGTTTAATCCCCAGTACTGGAAAAAAAATAGTTCTAACTTACATACTTAATAGCCTTGGCTTGCATACATGGAAAATGGGAAAACTGCTTTTTGTGTGATTTAATTTATTATAAAATTTTTCTTTTTCACTTGATACCAATGTCTGTGGTACAGTGTGCGCTATTTTGATATACATATATGCTAGAATAACAGCATTAGGCTATTTAGCATGTGAATAATCTCATATTTATAATTTCTTTGTTCTAAAAATGTTTAAAAGCCCGCGCTATATATTTTCAATACACAATACACTATTATCAGCCATCGTGTAATAGAACACCAGAATTTATTTCCTCCTTTCAGACTGTAAATTTATGTCCACCCTTTATCTCTATCCCTTTTTAGAATTAAAGTATCCATGTTGCATTTAAGTCTTACTGTCCTTGGGAAGTTGGTGCAGGTACCTAATATCATCTAGTGCATTGTTTCATTCCTTTCCCTTTCCCATCCCCACCCTCCATCTCTTGACCTGTTCCTTTGAGGGAATCCATGCTTGGAGTGCACAATATTGACAGCCCTTGCGAGGTGTTGGTACAGGACACATCTTCATTCCTTCATCCCTTGGAACCCCTTTGAAACATCCTCTGTCCTCCTTATCTACCTTGTTTGTACCTACCTACCCTGTTCTCAGGTAATGATTGCTCTATGGTCTACGAGACAAACTTATTTATATTTCACATCTGAGTTATATCATGCAGTATTTGGCATGCTGTGCTTGGCTAATTTAACTTCCCATGTCTTTCAGTTTCATCTATTTTGTCACAATAGCAGGGTTTTGATGTTTTTTTTCAGCCAAATATATTTTACTATGTACAAAGATGTCATAGTTCATCTATTCATCATTAAAATATTTTTACATTGATAAAAATTTGGCTCTTTTTCATAAAGTAAAATATCCACAAGGAACTTCTGTTAACAAGTACTAAAGGTAAACAAATGCGTGGCAATTATTTAGACCTTCTTTCTGCAACAGTACTGAAGCTACTGGACAGCTTTACATGTTATCAGAATTAATTGGAAATACTATATCTTAAAACAAATGCAGGCAAAGAGGGAGCTTCTGATCAATACTAAAATCAGTGTGAGAAGTAATCACCTTTGTGCCCCTAAGAAAATCTACTGTGTGATTCATTGGGAGAGTATGACCAAGATTACAAAAAGTCAATTTAATTATCCTCAATTATCCCAACAATTGCCTTGTACACTCTGTTGATCTGAACAAATAAAAAGAAAGTCAATTGTGTAATGGAGAATATAACAATACTCGTGCTTTGTTTTGTTTCTCACCAGGGGATATGATCCCCCAAATTTAGATTAAACACTACAAAGGCACTCGTGGGTCTGCAAAATCCCTCACAAAGCATACATGCCTTATTAAGTGTGAAAGAGTTGGTAAGGTGTTTTTAGCAATTGCTACTTACATAGCAAACAAATGATTAAGCTAATTTCTATAAAGCTCATGATGTAATAAGGTTGAAGGCTGAAGTAATTATAGGACTTAAGTGTGTAATTTATAAAGTTGTACAAACTAATTTTTAGGTCTCTTTTTGAAAACTATTTTATTTTTTGGTGCCAGAAATCAAACTCAGGGCTTCATGCTTGCCAGACAGGTGCTGTGCCACTGAGCTACATCTCCAGCCCCAAAAGCTACGTTTTGTCAGCTAAAGAATGAAAACTGATTTACCATGATCTAATCCAAGTAACTCAATTTTTGTTGTCTTGAGATATGAGCTCAGGCTGACCCTGACCTCACTCTGTAGCCCAGGTTGGCCTTGATCTAAACGTGATCCTCTTGCCTCAGCCTCTCTTGTGCTGGGTTTCCAGGTGCGCACCACCACACCCAGCTAGTCAAAGTAATTCTTATATTTATTGTATATCTTCAAATCTTTTGGTAACTGATTTTATATGCTTCAATTTTATCTGTTGGGTAAATTTATCTTTTAATTGGTGAAGCAAATGTATGTCATTAATTCATTTTTCCTGGCAACAGAATTCTGGATTCCAGAATTGTGGTAAAAGTTAGTAACTTACTACTGATTTAGAGACCACAGTCCTGTGGCCACAGGAGATTGAGGCTATTTAGAATGTGACATCAAGAACTGTATGTATCATAATTTCTGTGATAGGAAACAAGTTGTTCAACATTCACACATTACTAAGTCTGCATAAAAACAAGGCAATCAAAGTTTTGATGATGTGCTGGACTTGCACGTTTTCAGCCACTGCAAAGATGGATGGATTAGACTGTATCCCCTCACGTATCAGGTAGAGGCACCACCAAGTGGTGCTGTGATGAGGTACTCAAAACCAGCATTGCCTCTGTTCTGCCTAATTCCCAGGCTTACTCAGAGAGCTGTGACTCTTGCGTGACTTGGATCTTGATTATTTCGGCTAGGAGGTAAAAATATTGCTGTATAGTACCTCAGTGTTTTATGTCTATATTCATTTTTATTTTCATTGTCTAGTGAAACAAAAGACTAATATAATCACACATTTTCATAGTCTAGCATAAAATTTGTAAATTATTTAATATTGCCTTTTTTAAGAAAATCGTTCTTTTAGAGTATTTAGGAAGGAATAAAAACGCAAAAATAAAAATGGAGAGTATGGACATTCTAATTGTTAGTCAGTACAATTGCATATGTATTGAAGGTTGAATGTTATTGACAATATGATTTTCAAATGTAGGGCACTATTGTGAGAACTTTAAATGTTTTAATTTTCTTCTATCACAGTGAATATCATAACATGTGCCTTACCTATTTGATTGGTAAGGGATTTCCAGAGAAGACAGGAGCAACAGTTAATCTTATTTGAAGGAATTGGATCATATGTTTGTAGAAGCTGGCAATTCTGAATTTCCTACAGCAGGACAACAGGCTGGGAACTCAGGCAGGAGTAGATTTTATGGTTTTGAGGGAGAATTTTTTTTTTCATTTCCAAAATATGTCAATGATTTTTCTTAAAATCTTCAACTGATTGGATGAGGTCCATGCACATCACTGATAGCAACTTAATTGTATTAATGTCAGCTATTACAGATGTTAGGCATATACGCAATGTGTCTTCACAACTGTACCTACAGAATAGTTTTATTACATGATGGAGTATGCTATACCCGGAGCATACTGACATAAAAAGCTAACAGTTACACCCTTCATTGATGAAATTTGCTGACAAAATGACTAAATTTGTAGCTTTGTGCTGTTTGATATTTTACAGAAAAAATTATGCGTAGACATTATAAATGAAAGATCTTATTTGAAAATGATTATTAGTCCTAAACAAAATTTTCACATTTCCTTTAAAGATTTTTCATCTATAGTTTTCTACAAATTTCTCAGCACTTGTCCTTAATTAATTTTACCTAGCTATGCAGACATTTCAAGTGCAAATGGGCATGTTAGAACTGAAAACAGT
>NW_004524751.1:3307940-3309805 GCF_000260255.1 Octodon degus
CATTCTCTTAATGAATAGAATGATTTGTTCTAATGGTATTTGTAAATAGGATCACAAGTCCACTTCTTGTACAGCAATTAACCACTGAGAATATATGCAGTGTATTATTTGTTGAAACTGTACTTCCGATTAGATTTGAAACTGTCTCATTGCTATCTGTTTATCAATAAAACTTTGAAAAAAAAAGAAAATAGTGTTTCTGAAAGCAAAAGTAAGGAAGATAATTTTATAAAAACAACCTTAGTGTATGTCTGCTATGATTATCGCTTTGTGCTAATACGTTCATATGTATGTATTTCATCTTAATTGCACATACTTTCATCTTCCATAATCATGTGATTTACACAGGCCTTCCATGTAGACGATCACATGATAATTGGATTTTATGAAATAAAAGGAGTATATTTTATGTTTTTGTTGTTTTAATTCCTTCAAATTTTTACTATATAATTAAGCATTGCAGATTATACAGTTAGTAACAAACACACTTGCCTAACCTTGTGAAAACTCATTGACTTTCTTTCAGCCTATTTTCCTTAAAAGAGATATCATAAATAAAGATAATGTTATAGTTAAATAAGTGCATATTGCAATGAATAAATAATGATATTTAATGCATTTAAATTCAGTGACATGAAGAATAAACACTTGATAGCAGTTTATCTAATGAACATACAATTGGAGTGCTGTATAATATTGTTAAAGATAAATAGCTTTTTAGAATAGTTTTGGTTATTAATTTCCAGAAAAGTAAAAGATAAAATTTAAATATTCCTTGATTACATTTAGTGCTGTTTTGTTAGTTGTAACACTGGAATAGTTTTACTTACAGGAAAATATAGGAAATTAAGTATAGCCAAAATTTTAGAAATAGACATATTTTATGTCACCTTCTATTTGAATAATGCATTTGTTTACTTAAAATTTATTTCATGTTTTCAGAATAAGACTCTTAGTTTCCTTCTAACTGAAATACATAGGACTTATATCACTAAAGAATTAAATATGTCAAAAAAAGAACCCAGTGTTTATAAAATAATTAATTATGTAAGACTTTAAAACCATTTTTAAGGCATCTGTATCCTTTTGATCATTTTGACTCTTCCTATTCTACTTTATAGAATATTGAACAAGTATAAAATTGTCTCCAAGGGGAAAAGAAATATTTAAGCATTCATATTCTTTTTAAAGAGCACTTGTGGAATGTTAGCAAAATTTTATCAGAAGTACTGAATGCTTATAAATTTCACAACATCACTGTGTGATTTAAAGTTGTTGCTCCTTTATGAAATTAGAACATTACTATTCACTATTTTTTTCAAAATATTATGCATCCTCCACTCCTTTTCAACTAATCTACCTTGTCCTTTCTATAGAATGTAGAACTTAGACGTTTATGTGAAGCTTACTCGTTTCTTCATAGAATTATTTTAAAACAAAATGTACTAAACAATTTTGTAAGGATTTTATAATTAATTGAACTGTTTCCTTATATTTTATGTTCAACGGAATCACCATGCCACTGAAGGCATTTCTTTGATTGCTACAGATTTATATCATTTAAAAGCATCTCTTTTTATTGCAAAGGAAAAAATTATAACTTTCTCTGACATTAATTTCATGAGCATTTTCAGAATTGATTGATAGGTAGATGTAGACATGGATATAAAGAAATACAGTTCACCATGTTGTTTTAATTTTTTGTACTTTTCAAAAGTTTCTTGTTCTTTAGGAAAACCTTCACATTCTTTCTGCTGATTTCAGCCATTCAAATGACTACCTATCAGAATTTCTTGACTACACCTCAAAATCTAACTAAAAATGAATTTAAGGAGGAAAGCTACACTGAGGTTTTGTTTTGTTTT
>NW_004524751.1:3309905-3315599 GCF_000260255.1 Octodon degus
AAAAAGTGGGATATACATATAGTGAGTTTCTCTGGTGAGGGTTCAAGTACGTACTGAAGTGCACCTTCCCCGTTCTTTCAGTGTTCTTTACCTGTAATTGAGTTCTGACTCTGTAGTAGGTTGAATAGTGTTCTTGTAAATTCTCATCCTTTTGTGTTCCCAGGATGTGAGACACAATTTAGATCCAGATTCTTTGCACAAATAATTGGCTAAAATGAAGGCATACTGGCATGAGGAGGCCCTAATCCAGTGTCCAATCTCCTTATTAGAGAAGAAAGTGAAGCACAGTGTGTAATTATCATGCGAGGACCCAGAAGCAACAAGGGAAAGTCTCTTGTAAGACACAGATGGGTATCAAAGTTACGTTGTCAGAAGCTGAGCGACACCAGAAGCTATCAGAAATTTGAAGGGACACAGAAGGATTCTTCTTTCAAGCCTTCAAAGGGAAAAAAGCAACGCTAACACCTCAAGTTTGGACCTCCAGTTTCCAGAACTCAGAGAGAATCAATTCTACTTTTAAGTTCCCTGTTGTGGTAATTTCATATGACAACCCTAGGAAATGACCACATCCTCATTACTCGACAATTGAAGCTTTCTGTACTTTCCTTTCATTACCTTAGGAAAAGAGAATGACACTTTCTCGGAAATCTTAAATGACTTGTGTTAAATTGAAGAGAACGTTGAATGCTATCTCTGTATGGAAGAATACCCCAGTTGGGGTATTGTAAAACACAGGTGGATATCAAAGTACATTATCAGAAGTAACTTCTCTCCAGAGTCCTACATAGTAAGAAAAGTTGTGGCATGAGTAAGAGTGTGATTTACATTAATCTAGGGAGAAAAAAGACGCATCTTTAGAAGGGCAGTTCAGTATATCATGGCACTTACGCTGACGTGAATTCCACTGAATATAACCAACAATGCCATCCATGTCCACTTTGTTTTCTCAAGAGAATAAACTATTCTGATTAGTGGCGTGCAATAAGCTATTTCCTCAGGAATATGAATGAGAAGCAGGGCTGGAAAGATAGCTTCTCAAGGGTGTGGATCAGTTTAGGGCTTCATGCTATCAAAATCTTGCAGGCCAATCTGCTTAAATAAAAAAAGTAATGCAGATGATTAAAAGCAAAGAATGACCTTTAACCATCCCTTAGTTTATCTGATACAAATTAATTTTAATTACTCCTGTTTGCTGTACACCTGAGGTATGGCATACCTATAATCTGCCCAAAGAAAAATTTCAGTTATTTTTTGTACTAGATACTCTTCTGGGAATCGCTGCTAAATACTCTTATACAGTAATGCAAGCATGCAAAGTTCTCAAGGCATTTTCTGACAATGATCAGCATAAATACACATGAAATTTTAATTGTGTCCTGGATGGTTTCTAATATAAAATTATTCTTGATTGCTTTTAGGAGAACTGTAAACTGTAGTTGCCACATAAGGAAAGTTTAATAACTAATTTTCTGATTATATTGTTCATGCAACCCAAATTGCATTTAATTTACATGAATAGAACTGACAGTTTGATATGTGACTCAGATCAAATTTAATTTCCTGCTAAAATTAGGAAGTTTGAAAAGCCAGTACTAGAGTGCTATGCATGCACAGGAACCTACATTTGGCTTTATAATAGTTCCTTCATGAATATGCACATGTGGATAAACAGCTCTTATTTTCAAAATCTGGTGCACAACTTTATTTTTAAAACCTATTCGGCAATCAGATATTAGTGATCATCTGAACTTTGGTTTATATTTTAAATATCACTTAGAAGTGAAGTTTGAAAAAGCACAAGACTAAAAGAACAATAAATGCTGAAGTTTTACTGTGTAAAGATGTTAACTATTTATGCTTTGCAATGTAATTAAAACAAAGTAAAACTGGACCAAAAAAGCAAATGATACAGGGATGTGGATTTTTTTCCTCTTTTTTATTTTTAGTTTTTAAAGAATACAAATAGTGATAGAAAAAAAATAATAATAACATTAGAAATGATACAACAAGGGCAAAGCCACACATCCACATGCACAAGTTGGTTAAGGTTAAGGGTTGTGTTTTTGAGCAGCAGTCCTTTGTTCGGATTCTGTGGGCAGCCATTGGCTGCATTCTGTGACCATACTCAACTCTCCAGTGTTCAGGGGCTTGAGAGCAGCTGGGCTACGATGGCCTCCTTCACAGCTCTTGCCGCTAGGTCGCTGTTGGCTGAGAGGACAGCATAACTCAGGCATGCAGTCTCTCTCTTCCCAGAGGCAAGTTTTAATTTCTTCCCTTGGGGTTGCTGAGGAGTTCAGGTGGTCAGATGGCCTCCTGTTTGCTAGGGTGAGAATCACCAGAGTAGTGCACATCCATATTCTGTGGTTCAAAGAAAAAAAAATCCCAAGACAGGAGGCAAATATAAATAGATGGGACAGGATATACAAAGAGGGCAAGAAAAGTGATTATAGAGTAAGATGAATCATGGTCACTCTTCTATTCTGTCAGTGTTTATCAAAACAGAAACAGTTTAAGGCTCTTTACAAAGATTCTGTTTTAATTGGTCTGGAACACCCTGTAAAGACAATTGAAGTATGTACAAGCTCAAAAAGTCATGATAGGTCAATTTTTTTTTATTTATTTTTTTATTTTTTGGTGGAACCAGGGATTGAACTCAGACCCTTGCGCTTGCCAGGGGAGCGCTTATTCCACTGAGCCATCTCCTGGCCCCAAGGTCAATGTTTTAAGAATTAATTTTCTTACCAAGAAAATGGTGCATAGTTACATTTCTAAGTGCTCTCTGGAAGCAGAGGGAGAGAGCAGGTTTCAAGGCAACCTGAGTGAGATACTGTATCAAAAAAGAAAAAAGGCTGGGGATGCGGGTGAGGGATCCTTGGATTCAATTTTCAGTACTGCAAAAATAGAAAGAAAAGACATGAAGGGGAGCCAAGAGAAAGACACTAGAGGAGAGGGTTGAGGATGGAGCAGAAAGGAAGACATGATAATTTGAATTGAAAATTTTAATTTTACAATTCCAAATCAGTTTGCAATTCTTATCACCTAAGTCTAGCCCACTGGGGAACAATGCCACATTTAATTCATAGATTTTGAAATGTATTTTCTGATTTACGAAGAGTAAATTATATTTGTTTTAATCATACTTAGTATAAATTTGATGCTTCATAGTTTTAGAATCATGAGACACTAATGTTAAAAATTACATATCTTTATCAAAGAGTTTGCTGACAGGAACTCCTCATACTCTACAAATAAACATCAAACCAGAGTGACTTCATCCCACGTATGCTAGTGAATTTAGCATGTTAAATTGGCAGGCCCAACTTACTAGATATGTAATCAAACAGTACTTGGCAAAAGCATTTTTAGATGAAATTGCTATTTAAATGAATATATTTTCAGTGAAGCAGATCCAACTATATAAAATGAATGGCCATCATCCATTATTTGAACATGTTAATAAAAAAAAAATTTTGACCTCCACAGGTAGAGGGAATTTTATCAGCAGGATGCCTTTGAAATTGGGTTCTAGCTCTTTCCTGGATCACCATTCTGCTGTCCTGTTCTCTAGAAAGGGGACTTCCCTCTTCTATACACTGTGTCTCCCATCAGTTGTCTTTCTCCAGAAAACCCTAAGTAACACACCATGGCTCTGGAAGAGCTAGAAAACTTAGTCCAGTAAAAGGCTCTACTCTAATAAAAATTTCTTCCTTAAATGTTTCTTTCTTGTGGATCATGTTTGTCACATATTTGTATGTAAAAAGGTTTTGAAAGTATTAAATCATTACCTCTAGGAGGTAGATTCTTTTTGCTCATTTTCCCACACCTTATTTCTTTCTATATACATATTTTAATTGCTATTCTGTCACCTTTCTTTATTTTTTCATGAATACTGTACAGAAACTAAGGGACAAAGCATCAATTAGTTAAAATATAAGTGAATCATTTGTATCTTCTGAACATCATTAGCACTTTTTAAGTGTCTTTGTCACCGAACTAGACAATCAAGGTAACTATAATGAGATGTAGAAGAAGAAAAGAAAGAAAAAAAAAAAGAAAGGACATTACCTCCTTGTATTCCTGTATTGTCTTTTCTATTTTCTAGTGGTCCAATCAAGCAGCTTATAAGGAAATATATAGAAAAAAACAGTAATTTAGCTTCTGCCTGGGAATAATTCACAATGAATTAGTTTAAAATTTCTTTATTGTGTTTCTGAAAGTTTTCCTGGCTAGCCCTTGAGATGAACCTGTAAGAAACCTGTTTGTCTCTCTTTGGTCACTGAAGCACCAAAGGCTAGAAGACTTTCTCTTCAGTGACGATGTTATACAGTGATTGAATGTGCCCTGAATAAAAGGTTTATTTTAATTAAAACAACTGTTTGAATGACTCCCATGTTAATCTTTACAGAGTAAATACTAAAGACTTTTCAATAGTCTGCAAGACTCAACATAGTTTGGCCTCTACTCTCTCCTTGACCCCGTCTCCACGTACAACTCCCTCATTGCCCTGTGCTCCAGCACCACAGACTTCTTTTTATTCTTCAAACATGCAAAGCAAATTCTGACTAGAATGTTCTCTCTGCAGCTATTTGCATATAACTCCTTCACTTCTCTGAGATTTTCTGTGTAAATGTCATATCACTTCTTTTATGCTATGAAGTATCACTTGAGCCTATATCTTTTTCCTATTTTATTTCAAAATAGACAAGGTAATTATATAAATATAAAAATTAAAGAGTTAATGTGCAAAGTCTCGATAGATTTCAAGTTCACTCCAAATGAGGCCCTGTGCTTACCAAGAGCAACACAACGCTCACCTCTCTCTGAAAATAATGCCCTCATGGCTGAATGAGGAGCCCTGAAGGCCTGGAACTGGGCTCGTAATCAGTCTGAGCAAAGTGACCAAGGTTCTCATTCAGGCAGAGACTGTAGTTACAAATACTTGAGTCCTCATCGCATTCACTTAAAACATAAACTACACATTAAGCTTTCCTTATGTTTCCTAAAACTAATACTGTATCTCTGCAATACTTTAAATCAAAAGCATTCACAGATTCTCAGTGCCATCTGAGGTGAGGATTTCAGAAGGTGATTGACCATGGGAGCACTGTAACTATAAGTGGCTTCATCAGGTGTTGAGTTCTTAGCTGAATGTCCTGTTAGGAGTTGGGGTCTGGGTGGAGGAGGGTCACTGGGAACACGGTCTGGACCAGCACATTCCACACTCACCCTCCCCAAGCTTCTTTTCCTCTCCTCTCTGCTTCCTGATTACTACATAGTGAGCCATTTTTCTTCTCCATGCACTTTTAGTTTGTTGTTTCTGGCTTAGAGCCAATAGACCAGGGACTGAACCGACTGGGACTGTAAGACAAAAATAAATCTCTCAATCTTCAAGTTGCAGAAGTTGAGTATTTTGTCTCAGTGAAGGGACAGTGACAGATATGATCTGTTCATCAGATAATAGTGTTGAAAGCTAAATCGGCAATCTCTTATACATTTTTGCATTATTTTTATTTTTATTTTTATTTTATTATGTTTTTAGTTGTTTTCCTTTATTTTACACTCATTAATCACATTTATTTTATTCTTTACTTGACCAAGCGCAAGGGTATTTTTATAATCCCTGGTTCTGCAAAAAAAAAAAAAATGATAAACTAAAAAAAAAAAAAAAAAAAAAAAAAAAAAAAACCCGAAGCA
>NW_004524751.1:3324340-3329284 GCF_000260255.1 Octodon degus
AGATCACTATGAGTCTGATCTAGTAGTGAGACCCTGAACACCCTGTAGACCCTTCCCTAAAATGCAAAAAATAAAACAAAACAGTGAACTTAGAAGCAAAGATTCCTGTTTCGTAATGTGTATCAAAGTAGGTTCATGCTTTTTGTGCTTTTTTTTTTGTATAATCAGTAGTGTTTATTGATCTTATCTATGTGCAAAGCATGCTAGTAAATACCTTCCGTCCACTATTTATTATATCTTTTCTTATTTTAAATAGATTAAAAATGTAAACATTAAAGTAATGCAGAATTTTAAAACAAGATTATAGGAAATTAATAATGATAGTTATATTGCACATTGCTATCTTCAAGGTAGTTGTTAGGGTCCCCAGATATAGGCACACAAAATTGATCAAATAATTAAGAATTAACTGTTCCTTTCAATAGACCATATAAGGATAAAAAACAACAACAACAACAAAAATCAGGTTTCCCAAATTCAGAGACCCAATCTATAAATCATTTGAGAAATGCAAATTAAAACGATGCTCAGATTCCATCTCACTCCAGAAAGAATGTCTTTCATCAAGAAATCAGCCCATAGCAAGTGCTGGAGGGGCAAAAGAACCCTTCTCTAATGTTGGTGGGCATTTAGATGTGTACTTTCTTTTTATGTAAGCTTCACTCTAAACTTTTTAAAAAAAATATGTAACCCATATGATATAAACAAGGTGCTGCAATTTAATTCCTAAAAAGTAAGAAGGGAGTTAAAATTCTGTAAAGGAATAGATTGATGGTCTGGAACATGCCCATGATTGTCTGGAAACAGCTGGTGCCCTTTTGCCATCACTTTAAGCCAAGGCCCTCTCTCTGGGCTTCTCTGCCAAAAGTAACATCAGCCCAGAAGCCTCGAACCCCAGCTGCACTATACTGCCAAAGTGCTATTGCTCTGGGCCACACAAGTGGCTGCTCAGCTCTCGTGAAAATGTGTTGCTAAGAACACAGTAGATCTTTTAACTTCATAGATGCTTTTAGTCGTGTGTTTCTTTGAGCTTCTACATCTTATCCTTGATTAAACTCCTTTTTGAAACTATGATTTCCAATGTCACTGAGCTCAGAAAAGGGTAATATCAAGCCAAATTGCTATAATGGCCAGGCATCTATAACAGGTAAGAGAGAAAGAGGAGGGAGAAAGAGAGAGAAAGAAGTGAGAGTGAGAGGAAGGGAGAGAGGCAGAGGGAAAAGGAGAGGGAGAAAAAGAAAAAGAAAGGCTATTATAAGATGGAATTATAAACAACTACAAAATAAGACTGTCAGCATATTTGTCTATTTTGAAAACCAAATAGCATTTCATTAATTGTCTTGAAATTTTTAAACATTTAGTTTTTACCTTTATCTACATCTCATTGAACTCTTTATATTAAAACACGAATAATCTACTTATACTTTTCAATCTTGTTTTTGGACTAGTAGCATGATGATTCAGCTTTAGTCAATGTGTAGGTATAAGACATTTGGTTTGAGAATTTCAGTTTGAAATGTAAGTACAAATACTGCATCTCAAGATGCATGGAGAAGAAAAGTTGCAAATATAGAGTTGGCATTTTACAATAAGTATTATTTACAAACTCAAATCCTAATTTTCCCCTTGTTTTCCATAAACCATCTTGCATTTGACATATTTAGAGAATGGAACAGCCCTACAAACAATTTGAAGCATAATTCAAAGCATAATCAATGTTTCTTAGAAGTGCTACTTAAATTTATATACTTTCTGCGCTTTATTATAGATTCTTAGTAGTAAAGAATCTCACATAAATGATAAGGGTGCATATATAATGAGAAGATTGCTTCTTGAGGCTTTCAAAATATCTTATCCTCCTATTTTAGCATCATGTTTTAATGTTGATAGCAGTGCTTTCAACTGTAAGATTGAAAACAATGAGTCTCAATCAGCTTTCTGCATATAACTTTTAATGAGGACATCATGGAATCCATTCAGATTAAATGTGGATAAAGACTGTTGTTTACTTGTACTTGATAGAAATTATGTGATGCATCCTCCCCATACCAAGACAAAAGTGAAGGTAGAGCTCTCTATTACTTGTGGGTTTTCACTCATCTCTTGCCCTTTATGTTTTTGGTATAGGGTCTCACCTTGCATCTCAGACTCCCAGAGATCCTCCTGTTTTCAGCCTCCCCAACCCTGGGATTATGGGCATGCAGCACCATGCCCAGAGTTGATGGGCTCAGTGCACCTGGGGCGGGGCTGGTGTGGCATGTGGTGCTGTGGATCAAACTGTGGGGCCTGTGCTTGCCTAAGCAGGTGCTTAGTTGGCTGAGCTGTCTCTCAGGCCCTCTCTTGCCCTTTAGACCAGGCGTGCCACCACAACTTCAAATGATAGAACTAATATTGCCAGGAAAGCTGTGAAATAAGAAATTAAAGATGAACAATATATTCAAAACAAAGCAGGCAGTTTTGTTTGTTTCTATGCTTACTAATTCAGAATTGTTTTGAAGTTATTCTTTTTTAAAAAATCACTTTTCATAAAGACTCTATCATTACCATAATAGCCACACTATCATGGTAATCAGCATTGGGAAAAACTGAGTATTTTTTAAAAATCAACAAACAGAGAAATCGAAAGGTAAACAATATGAACTCTTTTTCAACATCTGAGCCTCATGGTGTGACCTAAGGAAATAGTTGGAAACTAGTGGCAAAATTAAGTGGGCTACACACAGAGTTTGGAAAGCACTTTAAAAATAGAGATTAGTAGCGTTTTTCAGAAGTCAGTGTTTCCCTTAAGGGACACCCCAGAATTGAAAGAAAGGTAATCTACAACAAAGGAATACGTATCCTGGGAATCAAATTCAGGATCTTTCTCTTGCCAGGCAGACACTGTGCCACTGGCCTATCTCTCCAGTCCTAGTTATACTATGTAACTGGATATACATCATATTTCCTATCACCTGACTGTGTTGTTAATACTGACCATGTTTTACTTGAATCACCAAGTATGTGGAAATAAATATTTCTAATGTGCATGTAGGATTGTCCTAATTTCTGAAAAAGATTTATTATGATAATAGAATGATGAAGAAGGAAAGTACCTTTTCTTGTTAGTATTATAGTTCAGAAAACAAGAAACAATAACAAGTGTCATAGGAATGTCCTGCTACAATGCTGTATATGGTTAGATTTTGAAATTTCTGTATGTAATTATAATATGTAATTGTTTATTCCTATTTTTAAAATATTTTTTTCTTTTTTCTTTTTTTCCTTCACATTCTGCAGGGATTTAAAGCTTAAAATATCAATATTTGATGCAAAATACCTGTTCTATGTGATGTCTAAGATATCTAATATTCAGACAGATTAATACAGGTTAAGCTCAACTGCCTATGTTGTAGGCTAATAATAACATTAAGTTTCTCTTCTGGAGGGTTAGCAACTTAAGTTTTTAGACCAAAAATTAGAGAAAAAGAAGGGCTGCAAGGACCACCAACATTTTGGCCCTAGCCTTTCAAGGTCAGTGAGGACTCAGGACATAATTGAATCTGTACTGTAACATCCTGTAACTCAGTGGACCAAATTTTCTGATCAAGGAGATTATGGGGCCACAGCGCAAAGTGATCAATGATGTAGAATATGGCTAAGGAGAGTCACATGGACAGAAAACATTCTCTCGGGATTTCACAGAGAGCAAATTGGTCAAGAAATGGCCATGAATCATCCACATGGCTGACAGTGACAAAGTATCTACAAACTTTGGTCCAGGGTATCAGGGTAAATCCTGATGGGATTTGACTAAACTTGTCAGATAGAAAAGTTACATTTCTTGTTATGTAGGTGTTGCTTTATCTTGGTCTTAACTATCCAGCAGAAAAGTATAAAAATGAGGTATAAAAGTAAAGCCATATTAACATGCTGAGCTGTAAAAGGCTCAAGTCAACGACTTCTGACATTGCCAGTCCTACCGATAAACCAGTACCATTATGGACTACTGGACTATATTGGATTATTTTGGTGAATGGCAATGGAATATCCATCTCTGACAAAACTAAACAAAAAAAGGAATATAAATGAATGAACATTTTGTATTGGTGTATGCAAAATAGTTATGATGGATATACAGCTACTTTCTCTTAATTCATTGAGAAAAAAACATTTATACTAAGAGTGTTTGGAGAGGGGCTATCATGTCTGCATCTTGTACAATGAATAATCACTACAAAGACCACAATATGCAGTGTATTAATTACTGAAACTGTCCTACTAATTGGTTTTAAAATAGTCTCATTGCTATTTGTTTCTCAATAAAATTAATAAAAAATCATAGTTCATTTAAGGAAAGAAAATATAAAAAAACCAAACAATAAATGGTACAGATATGAGAATCTCAAAAGTAAAGTTATAACTATGAAAATAATTTACCTCCATGCAGAGATATGTAGGCCTCACAATGCAACAGTGAAAAACAGTACAGCATTACCAACTCAGCATTAACTTAGTTTCAGGAGATAAGCCCTGTGCTGCCTAGAAATAATGAAGTTTGAAAGGTTGGCCACCAGGAATACTCAGTACAAACATGTATCTTCTCTTGCTCTGACAGGATTAATAACTTTTCTTTCAGAAAAGACCTTCAGAACCTTGGGTCATAATAGAAGGAAGTCTGAGAAGCTCTAAAAACATTAAAAGTACACTTTAATTTGAAATTGTAAGCAGAGAAGTAATAGCTTAACAAAGTTTAGTAAGAGTGATTTACAATATAAAATGTTATTTTAGTTCATATGCAAGAAGGGTTCATATACATTGTAATGTGTGAAGTATCACAAGTGTGTTCATGCCTACAACTCACAAAACTTTTGAATCATTGAATTCCAGGAAGAGGGAAATTTGAATTCTTTTCTCTTTACCGAAACCAAGCTAAGCTTTCCTCTTTCTCACAGTGTTGTGGTATGA
>NW_004524751.1:3329384-3332294 GCF_000260255.1 Octodon degus
TTTATTATGTTTTTATTTTACTGTATTTAGGACAGGGTCTACAGAGTCTCACTACGTAGTTCGGACTCATAGTGATCCTCACGTTTTCAGCCTCCCAAGTGCTGGGATTAGAGGTGCGTGCCACCACGCCCAGTTTCTATTTCAGTCTCAGCATGCCCTGGGGTTGGGGCCCATATGGCACACCAAGGACTGAACCCTGGCCACTGGGCTCTGCTTAAGCAGGTGCTTTAGTCCCCTGAGCTATCAGGCCAGCTTCCTATATCTATTTTTAAATGGCTACTGAATTCAATATTTGTAACTATTGTGGACATATTTTGTATTATGATAGAAAAATTTGTATTGTAACTCAAAATCCCTATTTATTGAGTACTTATGCTTTTTAAATTATTACACTTATTTATCACTAATTTCCATGAGTAATATCTATACATTTGAATGTTTTGTGAGCTAAAATTTTTTAACTTTTTCTTTTTTTCTTTTTTTTTTTTTTTTTGGATCAGGAGTTGAACTCAGGACATTGGCTTTGCCAGGGAGGCACTTATGTCGCTGAGGCTCATATTAGCAATTTTATTAAATTACTATTTATAATTCTTTCTTGTACTACTTAAAAACTTTTTTAAAATATCAAGATTTTCTTCACTTGTGTTCAGAGGTACAAGTCATACTGATGATGGGAAGAGAAATCCTTCTTTCATGAGTCTTACCTCTTTACTTTATTTGACAATTGGGTGTTTTCGTACATTAGAAACATTTAGAAGATGGTCATAAAGAGCACAATAATAAGTTTTCTAAAAATCTAACATTTATTTTTGTGTTGAAAAATTTGAACTAGATAATTAAATTGATTATTGGTCTCTTTGTTTATTATTATTGTTGTTATTATCTCCATCATTATATCCAGATTTATATGGTTAAAGGAAAGAGAAAAAGATTAGCAGTCATAGATTCTGATCCTCAAATCTTTGCTCCTTGAGCTATGTTCAAACTTTGCTTTGAAATTTTGGAACATTGTAATATAAAATAAACCGATATTTTTAAAATAAAGTACTATTAATTGTCAAATTGGAGATAATTCCTACTATAGCTTTCTTTTAATTTTTACAGTACAAACTAGTATGAAATTAATGATAGTTTGCATTTCAATACAGATTCCGTGGTTACATAAATGCACCGACTACAGCTTTCCTCAACAGTCCTTGGTTAATGGATAAACTAAGAGGAAATCCTAGTTAATACAGAACACCTATTAACCTGTGGTTGTAGGAAAGCTTCAACCATCGTGGTGGTGATCATTTTTGGACCATAAGAAACTATAAAAATATTCAGTTTCTTTTTTTTTTAGTTTCATGGTGGGTTAAAAAGACAGTACTATTCAATGTATATATCAGGGGCCATTGGTGAGTAACTTCAAGGGAAAATAGGCTAGGAATGCCCAGAAAATATTCTAAAACATATTTCATATTTAAATAAAGAACTTAATTTGATGGTTGAGTTGGTTTCTACTCCTAATGATGCCTGTTCACAAAAAAATAATGTAAATGATATCGTTACCTTTCTCTTTATTTAGTAGTTCATTGGTTTGGTTTCCTTTAAGCTCATTTATATCTCAGAAATTGAGCAGAATACATCAAAGAATCTCAGATATTTGTTGATTAGAAAGCCATTTAAGATGTAACAGGCCAGGTATATTTTTTACATATAATAAACTGAGAAAAAAATGAGCCACTGTTTTATAATAAAATATGCCTGTCAGGTATTAGTAGCTATATCCTTTGTCATATTGACAAGGGTTATTTTTGAATTTGTGATGAATTTCAGAATCTCTGACAACAAATTGTGCTGCCAGGATTCAGAAATTCACTATAGAACTTGTTAGCTTTGATAGAGGCTGTATTCAATCGCCAGTTATTCTGGGTCACCTTGTGTATGCACCTTCCAGGAATGTGTGTAACTGTGGTGGTGGAAAAAATAAAATAATAAATAAATAAATAAATAAATAAATATGAAGTCCGTATGAGAGAGAAAGGGAAGGAAATGCATGAAAAACAATCTAATTTATCTATCATGAAGTGAGGCTGCTCCCTCCAAGTTTATGTACAGAAATTCTGATCCCCTCTGTGACAGGATTAGAAGGTGAGGCCTTGTAGGAGAGTGACAAGAGAAGGAGTTGTGAGCCTTCATGGTGGAATTAGGACCCTTTCTAAACATTCCCCAGAATTTTCTTAGCCTATTTTATCAAGTTAGCATACAAAGAGAAGTTGGCTGCAGTTTCCAAAATGGACTCAGCAGTATCTGACCATGCTGGCCTTGTGATCTAACTCATTCAACCTTCAGAACTACTGCAAGATATATATAGTCTGCAACCTACTCAGGCTGTGATTGTTCACCGCAGAAGCCTGAATGTACGGCAACACACTAAAAGCAAACAAAAAGTATTACTCATCTTTAGAAAATTGGAGTTTTGTACTCTCTTGGCTTTCACAAAAATAACTGCCCTGACCTTTAGGTTTGGAGAATATCTGCAGTCTCTGTAGAACTGGGCCTGGCTGAACTTTCAGTTGTGAATTTGTCTGGTTCAAACTTTGGTGTGAAATCTCAATATGCATTAATGAAAATAGTGTTTCTGGGCCACACCCTGAGGCCTTGGGACCTCGCGTCAGCCTTTCCATCAGCACTGCCCCAATGGCACAGCTCAGGACTGGCATACACGCCTCAGGTGTAATCCTGCAGCTGCAATCCCTGCAGGGGAGAGTGTAGAGGATAGATCCATCCAGCTAGCCCAGTAGCAGAACATCTCGCACAGGGGCACAACAGGTTCACCCCTAAGGGCAGCAGTGGGAAGGATTGAGCACAGCAGCCAGACCCAAGCCAGACGCAGCTGGATAAGTCCAAACTTTGTAGAGCTGCACC
>NW_004524751.1:3342837-3358428 GCF_000260255.1 Octodon degus
AAGGAAAGAAAATATAAAAAAACCAAACAATAAATGGTACAGATATGAGAATCTCAAAAGTAAAGTTATAACTATGAAAATAATTTACCTCCATGCAGAGATATGTAGGCCTCACAATGCAACAGTGAAAAACAGTACAGCATTACCAACTCAGCATTAACTTAGTTTCAGGAGATAAGCCCTGTGCTGCCTAGAAATAATGAAGTTTGAAAGGTTGGCCACCAGGAATACTCAGTACAAACATGTATCTTCTCTTGCTCTGGCAGGATTAATAACTTTTCTTTCAGAAAAGACCTTCAGAACCTTGGGTCATAATAGAAGGAAGTCTGAGAAGCTCTAAAAACATTAAAAGTACACTTTAATTTGAAATTGTAAGTAGAGAAGTAATAGCTTAACAAAGTTTAGTAAGAGTGATTTACAATATAAAATGTTATTTTTTCATATGCAAGAAGGGTTCATATACATTGTAATGTGTGAAGTATCACAAGTGTGTTCATGCCTACAACTCACAAAACTTTTGAATCATTGAATTCCAGGAAAAGGGAAATTTGAATTCTTTTCTCTTTACCGAAACCAAGCTAAGCTTTCCTCTTTCTCACAGTGTTGTGGTATGATTTCTTTCCAAAATGTACTATCTCTTGTTCACTTTGTATTGATCTGTACAGGGAACTTCTGCTTTCAATCCTTTTTTTATAACTATGCTATTAATTATGTTTTTGTGTCATCCATATACACTAGCTACTCTGTAAAAGAGACATCAGAAGAAAAAGTCCAAACAAATTTGTTTGATCTACCAGATACTTTTTCACATAACTGAAAAATATATTAAAATATCTTCAAATAATAAATATAGAAATTGCATACTATTCAGTTCCAATATGGTTTGGTTCTAGACATAATCAGATTTCACTACATCTACATCTAAACAAACAGTGCAGTTATTAGTTTTTGAAACAAATATGATTTACTGATATCCAAACAGAGAGACACATGCTTTTTTGTTGATCAAATAAACTTCATAAAAATAGTAATAACAAAATTTCACTTTTCCCCTCAAAATAATTCATTTTAGTGCAGCGGTGGACTGTATTTAATTAGCTGCCAGTAGTACTATTACTGGCATAGAAATTTGGTGTATAGGTAGGATTTTCCACTTCCCTGAAGTGGGGAATCAGTTTGTGTATGAAGAAATTCTGCATCCCGAGTCTTTCCAACCTGTCAGTATTTGACAGTTATTAACCTCAACATCCTCTCTGCCTTTTGAAATCTGACACTGAATTGTCCTGTGTCTCCCAGAGGCCTCTCTGTGTAATTAGCCATTGGATTCACTGAGCAATTACTTCATTTTTCATGTGAGATGCACTTGATTTATTACATACTTGGGAAGAAGTGGCAGAGACAGGTCAACACCAGTTAAAGAAGATTAAAGGAGATACTCTGTTTAAGCTATCAATGCCTGCAACTGTGCCAGGCAAGAAATGGTAGGACTCAAAATTTAAAAGTAGTTATCTAAATGAATATTCCCCTCCTTTGAAATATAAGTGATCAAAGGTCTTTTGTAGCCATCGTTGTTATTTTGGTTTTACAAGACAAGGTCTTGCTCTGTAGACTAGTCTGGCCTTGAGGTCATGATCCTCTTCCCTCGGATGGGGCATTTATTAAAAAACAAATTATCTGGGCCTACAAGATAGCTCAGCAGTCAAAGCATCTGCTTAGGGAAGCTTAGGCAGGCTCCACATGCCGGGCTGAGCTTGAAAAAAAAAAAAAATTCTGCCTTACAGACACAGTTAAATAGCAGAACAAGATCAAGAAAAAAATAAGATTTTAATTCACAGTGAGATTATCACTGATTTGATAAATATTGTAAATCAGTGTAATTTGTTTGTTTAAAAAGAAATACAACCTGCCCATTGTATTCCTGCCTATCCTTTGAGCAGAACTTTTGCCAGCGGTTGTCCTGCTAAGGTAGTACTTCCCCAGTGGATTTCCTTGGTCCTTGTTAGATTATTCTGAGTTGAATAAATGATATTTCATGTAATTTATACAAAAAGTATTACTGGTTTAGACTGAAGAACAATGATTTTCTTTTGACTAGGTACTCACATTTGATGTGTAGTTAGTAGCTCAAATGGCATAGCTGAAAATTCCAGTTGAGTTGCTTGGGAAAGCAGTTAGCAAGATGCCCCTGCTCTGTTTCTGTTTGTGCAGTTGCACTATCACTGGGTGCTTCCTCAGTAGAGTCGTTTCCTTCCTTGGGTGTAAGAGAGGATAACTGAGTGACCTTGCACTGCCGAGGAGAAATGTCAAGTCAGTAGTGGCAGAATCCCCCGGGAAGGGACTGCTGAGAGTTTTCATTGCCCAATGTAACAGAACACGGTAGATCTCTCTGAAATGTTAAAACTTGCTCCAAAGGGACCTCACTTGTGCTTCCTCTACCATTTCTGCTATTATGTTTCTAATTCTAGTCAGTTGAGAGATGTTGAATTTGAAGGAAGAAAAATTAAAGGTATATCTCAAGCATTATCAGCTTCTCCTTTAAGAATTGGTGATGTAATATTTTTATAATTGATTTATTTTCTATAACAACTTCTTTGGCCAGCTTACTTTAGAGACTATCACATAGTAAATCACCCATGAAATTACTTAATTTGATTTCTTTAAATATTTGTTCAGAATTACTTCAAGTTGTCTGTTTATACCTGAGCAGTGTAGGCATGACCAGTACCTCCTAATTCTTTTAAAGATATTCTTTCATAAGTATTTTCTTTGAAACTTTTTGTTAATATATAATAGTTGGAAAATCTGGTGAAGCATAGTGAGATGTTTAGATCCATTTTTATATTTTGTATTTATCAACTCAGTATGCTTAAGCTATCCCTTCAACAGCTAATTATTTCTTTGTAATAAGAACATTCAAAATCCTATTTTCTTACTATTTTTAATTATATAGTTAATGTATGTATTTACGTGTATGGGCCCACTATTTCAAAATGCACTTAAAGTTGTAGAAAGAAAAAGTTTTCTATAAATAGGCTCAACTATGTGTGGATCACCTTTAGTACAGTAGACTAGGCAGTCTAATTTTTTGTTGTCATCTTTTTGAGTCAGAGTCTCACTGTGCATTTCAGGCTGGTCTTGAGATCACTTTGTGGCCCAAGCTGGTCTCAAATGCTCAATAATCTGCCTGCCTGAGCCTCCTGACTTGCTGGGATTACAGGTATGTGCCACCACACCCCTCAAGGTAGCCTAAAAATCAAAAAATCAGAAAGACTAAAGTTTTCATGTAAGGGTATCAGAAGTATATTCAGATAGATACTTTGTTTGTATCACCTCATGTACATAAGTATAAAGGAAGCATAAGTAAGCTTAGAGACAAAAAAAAACAGTCACCTTAAGGTCAGAGTGGTAGAGAAGATTTATATCAAATACAGAAAGTATTAAATTTTAAAAAAGACAAGAGCTTTCTATGCTTTAAAGAAAAATGATATGAAAATATATGTTGGCTAAAATATAATTATCATTTTAAAAATAATATTTTTTCATCCTGTTATCCCTCTTCTTCCTTCTCTTCTATACATTTTTCTTTTCCTGTTTCACTAATTTTTTTGTCTTTACAATTTGAATTTTAAAAAAGTAAGCATGCAGCTGTATTTCACCTTGACACTGGATTTGGAAATGAACTCAGAAAGCATGGAATAGCCTTTTCCGTCACTCTAGCACTGTGTGCATTCAGGGTACATTCAAAATATTTTACTCATTTTTTCTTGCACTAAAGATAATTATGTAAATTTATCATTTGCATGTAATACAAAATGCAAAATTATCTTATTCACAAAAATCTTGTTTCTTTAAAAAGTTAAATTTAGTATACTATGAGATATTCAAAATGTAAATCCATTTTGAATTTCTCTTGTTGCTAAATTTAATGTGATCATGATTCAGGTAATTATTATTTTAGCAGAGAAAATCCAAGGTGTCAGTGTGACCAGTGGTGGTCACTCTGCAAGCAGTGAGGCTGGATCTGCTAACTCACAAAGGAAAAGAGCAGATAGCACTGAACTAATGGAACAGGTCTTGAAATACACCAAAATAGCCAGAATCCTCCTTAGAAACTCTCTTCTTAGTACCTTTATACTTTTCTGAACATATAACACATTATGCCAATAAATGAGGTTGAGTTTGATACTTCAGTAGTGCACATAGTGTTCATTGTTTGCAGCTCTGCTTATCTGTGCCCCATCCCACACACCACCACTGCCCTTCCCAAGAATCCAGTAGTCACTGTTCTGCCTTCAGGTCTTGTCACACTTCCTCCCTCCTTCCTTCCTTGCTTCCTTCCTTCTTCCCTAATTTCCTTTCCCCTCTTCCTCCCTCCCTCTCTGTTCCCTCTCTTCTTCCTTCCTCTCTCCTCCTGTCCTTCTTTTTCTTCTTTGGTTCCATTTATGAAAGAGCATGTGTAATGCTTGTTTTTTGGGGTCTTCCTTAATATAATGTCTTGGATTTATATTTATTTTGTTGCAGATGATAGAATTTTATTTTTCCTTATGACTGAATAGTATACCATTGTATATCACATTTCCCTTTCAAAAATTTAAAAAGTTGCTTTTTAGCATTGGCATTTTTCTTGTTATATCGACAAATAATCCAGGTTCTGAGAGTGATTCTTTGGATGATGTTATATTGAGTAATCGCTGTGTGTATGATATTATACATCTACATTTATATATAATTCATATATATGTATATATATATATATATATATATATGTACATGTTTATAAACTCATATGAATCCTAGCTGAGGAAAAACTATCTTCTTAGAAGAGTCACATTAAAGAACACATAGTAAAATAATTTATTGTCATCTATAACAATATCACCCCCTTGACAGTTTATTTTTCTCATATCACCTATTTTTTCTTCAATATTTGACAAGTTATTTAAGTTATTCATAACTTCCAGGTCTTCCTTGTGAAAGGTGCTGACAATCGACCCTATGACAAAGGATGGCTCTGAGTACTTAAGAAAAAATTGTAACTCTAAAAGAGTAGTTGAAGGCAAGTACTCTGCAAGTATGGGTTGGAGCATGATGGTGAGTGATGAGGGTGGAGGAGGACAATAAGGAAGTAATGATGGGGATTTCACAGGAAGGTAATGATGCAGGAAAGGCAAATGAGAGAAGGAGTCAACTTTCAAGAGCGCTAATGATTTTCCCTGAACAAATTGTTATGGTTTCACCTTATGCTACCCTTCCTGTAAGGTCATTTTGAAGAAACACACACTGCAGAGCAAGGGGAACACAGTACCTTGGATTCTAAAACCATGATTCTAAGAATGAAGTAGAGTAAAAAATCTTATGTGGTTTACCAGTAGCCAGATAAGACACGGTGCTGTACTAATTGCCTGTCAGTATTGTAACAGATTACCATGAGCTCAGTGAGTGACCTAACATAAAATTTAAAAAATGAAAAAAAAAAATGTCTTCCCATTTCTGGCCACTAGAAATCTGAAACTGGAGTTCTGGCCAGGCCCAGACTCCTCCGAGGCATCAGGGGAGATGGTGATGGCTCAGGCAGCCACACTGGCTGCCTGTGTGGTAGCATAACCTCCTCTTCTTCTTTCTGCAGCTCTGCTGCACAGGGACACCTGTGGTCACGTAAACAAGATTATCTATCTCATCTCCAGGTTCTCAGTTTATTTATACCTGCAAAGACCTCTTTTTCAAATGAAGTCACATTCACAACTTCAGGAATATTGGCCTAGACATCTTTTGCGGGATGTACTCAGCCTCCTGAAGCTTTACATGGGTTATGTGACACGTGTGTTTCCAAATCTTTGGTGTTTGTAGTTACCTTACCTTCTTAATACAAAATCAATACTTAATCTGAACTCTTAGGCAAATTTCTTGCAGCAGATCTTGAGAATACAACCAATTCTCCTTTACAAAGCACTACAACTCTGCCTCTGTGGCACTTACTTTGGTTCTGCATCATGATTATTATTTTAAAATCTGAAGGAATCTTTGTTTTACTTGTTGGACTCAGCAGTACTCCTAGATTATGCCCCTAGATAAAGGATTTGAACTTCGATGTGAAAGAATTTGTTTTTAAAGTTCCCTATGTAGCCTTAAAATATAGGCAGAATAGAGAAATACACTATTATATGCAGCAATTCTGGAAAATTTAGGAACATAATTTTCCAATAATTCAATATACTTTATTAGTATATTTCAGAGAAATGCACATATTTTCATACACTGTCAAAATAATGTATGAGAAATGTGCATGTATACAAAAGTCCTCTTGCAGATATTCTAAGGTTACAGATAAATAAATCAAGTATCTCTAAATGTGATTTTTATGAATTATTGTTTTCTATAGAAGGTTTTTTCTTTTATTATTTACCTTTAAATTAAATTTGTGTGTATCTATCCTATTCAATACGATGTTTTAAGGAATATATACTTCTGGAATGACCAAATCTAGCTAATTATTATATGCATTATATCACAGAATTATCATGTTTGTGATAAAAACTTCTGATTAACACGCACTTTTTTCCCCAAAGCAAGGCCCACCAACCCAATGAACTTCTCTTGAGACAATATTACCTTCTAAGGATTCAATCACGTGGTATAGTCTGTACGGAAAATATGACTCTTCATAACACAAGCAGCCAGGGCCATCTGTGTACCGCGTTCTCCACTCTCTACTGCATTTTCTTAGTATGACAATATCCCCGTCATATCTGAAAGGTAGTTTCTTTTGACAGTTTTTACAAAATTGAAATTCTGTGTTAGCCACCTGTGATAGAATCTGTGGTGCTCATAAAAGCCGTTTTCTTATTCCATCTTCAAAAAAAGTGCCTGTTTCATGAGTGAGCGGCAGAGAGCACAGCTCTGCGTCCTGTGGCAGCCACCGCCGACCTCATCATGGCCCATTTCCTTTCAAATTGTGCAGGGAAATAAATGATAAAAAAATGTGAAGGAAATGTTTCAGAAACAATCTTTCATGTTTCTAACCACATTACACAACACATGGAAAGGCTAATATTGTATTTTATCTCAGTTAGTGTAACTCATAGCCAGCCTTTCAACAGAGGGAGAAAAGATTTAAATGCAGGTCCTGGTTTAATTTAGAACTGATTGCTCATTAATCTTTGGAATAGGTATGCAAGCTGTCTTCCAAATGAAAGGGAGGCTGTTGGCTGCTTACCTAAACCCTACTGTGCTGTTTTCAATTTGTTTTTCCGTATGATATTTAGTCTTTCATTCAATGTTTAATACTAAACATTAATGGGGAAAATATTGCTTAATGAGCTGTTGTGTTGGGCAGAATGCACTCAAACACGCCTCCTTTGTGAGCGCTTGCCAGCTTGTGCCAGTGTGGAGATAGTGTCATTAATCAGGAAGCATTTCACTCTCCTCTACCCTGGAAGACAAGGGTTTCCTCGTGTCATGGAAACATGCCCTTTTCAATTGAGATATGAATGGAGACATTAAAACGTAAGATGCCTAAGCACAAGTTATTGTAGTTCAATTACTATGAAGTGCATAACCCATTTATGGTTCATAGTGCTTCTGTGGTGAATTTTATTAGCACTGACGAGTAAACAAAATACAGAGGGAAGAATTTCTCCTGCAGATACACAGGGACTCAAGAGTCTGTTGTTGGGACAGAAAGATAGCTCAGCAGCATACGCTCCTCAGCGACATAAACTGTCAGGTTCAAACCAGGTCCTGAGTTTGATCCCTTGTGTCAAAAATACTTACATACATAAATAAATAAAATAAAGAATCTGTAGTTGGAAATGATCAGTTAAATGAGCACATATGTGGTAGAACAATTCTAAAGGCAATAAGCACAAAACAATCATGTCTGTTCCCAGAGAAACAGTTTTGTGTCATAGGTTTTCACATGGCTTGGAACTTTCAAGATGATTTGAAAAACACTGCAGAAGAATTCAGCAATGCGCAGTGTCTCCACTCTCTCAACCAGTAAAATCTCTCAGAGTATTATGGGAAAAAATAGATACATTTGATCAAATTTAAAACACTCTTTCTTTCAACTGAACACAAAAGGGCTATGGAATTTCATAACAATGAGAAATCCCAAAGTAAATAGAAGAAGGGGAGGGGGAATATTCATTGCATGTACGTTTCGTTCAAATTGAGAAAGTCCACTGACAGTGTTATTTTATGATATAGTACTTGTTGGTTTAAGAAGTTAATTAGATGGTAGAAAGAAGTAATATTTAGGTTCAGAAAGTACCTAAATTCTATTACAGCCCCAGCATCCTGGAAGTACAGGATGGAAGTAAGATACTAACGCACAATGTCCCTCATCATTGCTAACAGAAGAGAGGGAAGCCACTTTGCTTTTTTGTCCTGAATCCATTTAGATGGCTGCTTTGGCAGCAAAGGACAATTTGAGCAATAGGAAGTACAAGTCAGTCAAATAACAGTTTATTTAGTGCATGACCTTCTCAGTATAGCATGGAAGTGTAGGTTCTCTTGTAATGAGACTGCCACCAATTAGTAAAATAATAAACAAAGCCTAAAATCAGTAAAGCCAACCCTCATGGCTTTGCCCAATAACTTTCAATGATCTGAAATTACTTCATTCTGCAAAATAAGAAAATAATTAATGAACAATACATATATAATTGAGAACGCAATTGTGTCCTGTAAATATAGATTACAATTGTCTTCAGGCATATTGGAATCATAAGTTTTCATAGGGATGGGAGCTGGCTTGGTTTTTGGGTTGCTGTCATAATGCCTGTGAAAATGTCTAAGCATATGATATTCACATGTAGAGAGGACTCAGAGAACCACAAAATCATAAAGTCAAAAAGAGAATCCTAGGGATTCTCTGGGCTTATCTATTTTTCAGATATAAAATTTGAGGCTCGGAAACTTTAAGTGGCTTACCCCAAGACACAAATTCTAATTCCAAGCAAGTCTGAGAGTACAGCACTGCTATGAATCCTTGTTGGCTGCTAGTCAGTTTGATTAACACAAGAATTTTCCCATGTTCAGTCACCTGTTATATGCATCATTTAATTAATAGTGCCTCTACCTCTGTAAATATGACTATAGGTACTGATTGCCTATAATAAGCAATCGCCAATATATATTTGACTAAGTACCTGAGTTTTAAAAGGATTTATACCTAGCAATTTATTTTGACCTTATATACCTGCAGGGGAACTGCAGCAACATCATTTTTCAGAATAATGTACCAAAGCAAGAAGTCCAGAAATAACCCACCTAAGTCCTTAGACTTCATGTAGTCAACTTGTCAAAGTATTGTGCTTTCTCCTAGGAGAATCTACAAAACTTCTCAACTTCCATACATACTTTGTGGGGAAAAAAACTTGACCTTTCCTCAAGAACACTGAGTGATGGTGTTATGCCTGCATCACCCGACTCCATTTACTTTATTTAAAGAAGTTTTACTTCAGAGGTTCAGTTATCCTGTTTTTTCCTTATATCTTTTTTAAGATTCTTCTGTCCCCAAAACCAGTTTACCCTGGTTTTAATTCACTATCTCTTCCATACTAAGCTTACCAAAGCCCTTAAAAGTTTAATTAGTTCTATCCCATTTTATTTCTTTGCCTCACCTTGCCTTCTTAGCAACTGCACTGCGAAAGTCCAAGGATCTGGGTGTGTACAAGTCCCGATTCTGATCATCAGCCCCTTCCACACTTACACATTCATCTCTCTCTCACACTGATGTAATTTCACAACCTTAAGATTTGCTCACAGATTCAATAGCCTGCTTTAGCTGAATGCTCACCTTTATATTGTAATTAGGCTAACACAATTGCTGAATCAGCTAAAATGAGTCCTTTTGTTAATACCTGCTTAACATTACATGTGGAAAATATTTTTCTATTTATTTGAATCCAGATTTTATATAGGAGAAAAGGCTTATAATACAAAGTTAAAATTAATTACTATTACTAGATGTATGGAAACTTTTGAAAGTGTTGTGCAATTTTGATTATCTTTGATGTTTTAGAATAAAAGAGGTCATCAAACATGCCACTCATATTGTTCGGAATGGTGAGTATTAAAATGTGAAGTATATCTGTTCACTTTTTCCTTCATTTGTTCATTCATGAATCATTTTTTCTGTAATTCATACTTCAAAATAATTTTATTTTGATACAAAGTTTTAAAACAGTAAAGTCATTTAATGGTAAAACAAATGTGGTTTTCATCATAAGGGTAGTGCTCGTGAGCAAAAGGAATGCTTAACATTGGATTCTGAATTTAATCTTAGCTGTGACTTCTTGAAGATCAAGAATAAAAGGGAAATAGAATGAACTAGATAGCTGTCATTTTCCAACAAAGGAAAACATATAAGTTCACTAGGAGACATATATTTTTCTTTAATGTTGCATTCTGGAAGAAATTTCATATGAGATTGAAGAAGTGCTTTGAAGAACACAGTGAGTGTTGTCTTTGTTAGCAAATTTTTAAAATTAGAGATGTCAACTCCTCATGATGAATATGATCATTATGCACTGCAAACATTTACTAATACAAAAACAAAGCCTCCTTCATTGCAAAGCTGAAATCCTAATAAGTGTCTAAGGCCCTCAAAGCTATCTTTTCTCCCACAATTGTACAGCTCCATGTGTGGGGTTCTGGTGATCTCACTACATAAAAGGATCAAGCTCCGCTCAAGTGCACTCATATCATAATTGTATTTCTTGTTCTGCAGTGATTTAAAAGGCAATTAGAGAAATCAAGTGTCCCATATGGCCCCTGAGCAATGCAAAGTACTTTTAAGGTCATACATAAGATCTACATTTTTATGATTATATTTCATTTTAAGTCTTTGACTTTTAGTTGGAAAATATAAACTTACCTAAGTTAATGGAGCCTGGATATACACAATTAAGTTATATTTTCTATTTCATTTTACATTCTAAAGTATTTATAGGGATTGTCAAACTTTTTTCTTAATAAAAGAATGAATGATAGCTTTTGGTCCTTGCTGATCATACAATTTTCCTTTAACCCTAGACTACTATCCAAGTGGACAGGGTCTGGGATGCAGCTCAACAGCGCAAGCACCCACCCAGCAAGCATGAGGTCCTGAGTTTGATTCCCAGTACCAAAACAAACAAACAAACAAACAAAAAATGGATAAAGCTGCATCAGGTCCACTTGCAGAAGTTTGTGAAGGTCTGTTCTAACAAATACCACATAACTTAATTCATAACTATGTGATAATGACTACAGATAAATTAAAAGTTTAACAGAAGAGACAACCCTAAAAAGAATTTTTTTTATATATGTAGTACAGAGTCTCACTATACTGTTGAGACGCCTTGCGATCCTCCTGTTTTCAGCCTCCCCAGCACTGGAACTACAAGTGTGCCCCATGCCCAGTCTCCATGGCTGAGCTCACTGTGCCCAGGGGCAGGGCTGGCATAGCATGTGGTGCTGGGGATCGAACCCTGGTCCTTGCTCTTGCCTAATTAAGCACAAAGTCTGCTGTGCTATCTCACCAGCTAAATATGTTCTTGTCATGAATGAGTAAAATCACACAGCACACACAAACACACACATACACACAGAGGATTCAGAATGGCTAGCTATTGTATTGTGCCAAGTAGTTACCTTAGTTATATTTTAGGTATGTAGCCAAATGCATAAAGACAAAATATTTAGTAGAACAGTATGTATAAGTAGTTGGATCCACTATAACCAAAATATTGAATTATTGGCAAGGAATATATAGAAAAATTATAAGCCATGGTATAATTTCTTAATACTCTATCTTGAGGCCAGGGAGATGGCTCAGTAGAATAAGCACTCACCTGGCAAGCACAAGGACCCGAGTTCAATCCCTGGTTCTGCCAAGAAAAAAAAGAAATACTCTACCTTGATACAAGTACTTTACAGCACTGGCCAAATAGCCCAGTGTATTAAAGCACCTGTAAGCAGGCGCAGGGGTCGGAGATTCGATCCCATGTCTGCCATGCCTGCCCCGCCCCCAGGGTGTGCTGAGGTGCTGATTGAGACTGAGCATGACAGCGCACACCTGTAATCCCAGCTCCTGGGAGGCAGAAACAGGTGGATCACCAAGAGGCTGATCTAGTAGTAAGACACTGTAGACCCTTCCCTAAAATACAGAACAGCAACAACAAAAAAAGTACTTTACTTCCACTATGGCATGTGATTTGTAAAATATAATTAAACTGAGAATGGTAGCATGTGCATATGATCCCAGATGCAGAGAGAATTGAGGCAGTATTATCACAAACTCAAGGCTGGGTTGGGTAACAGTATGGCTAGGCCTCAAAATGCAAGCAGCTGAAGAGCTGGGGCTGTAGCTCAGGGGCTCCGTAGGAGAGTGTCCCTAGGCTCAATCCGTGGTATGATAGTAATAGTGATATTTATAAATATGTATTAGAGTTCAAATATTAAAAGCTTCTAGTGCCACTTTAGCTTTTCTGTTTTTCTAAAGCAAGATGAAATAACCTAACTACATACATGTCTTTTAAAATTACAATTGCTAGGATTATCAATTTTCGGTTGTTACATTGACTGAAAAGACTTGTATCTATTATACCATCTGGAACTACTATAGAGAAGCTTAGCTTAGCATGTTTGCTGACTGTATCCATATGCTTCCTACAAGCTCTTGTTATATAAGGTTAATATACTCTACAATACGCTGGGGGCTGACCCATGGCCTTACTCGTGCTACTTAAGTCCTTTGACACTGAACTGTATCAACAGCCAAATGTATGTTTCATCTAGTGAATTGTACTACCCAGAAAAATAAAATTATATTGAATTATTATATTATTTGATCATGTTAGAATTAATAAGGAAAATAATGTTAATTGAAATAAAATATGCATTCTGCCAAAATGTATAATTGTATTCTCCATAATCAAATTGCATGAGAAATACTTCAAACACTCAACAGTTGGGATCTCATGTTTTTGAAAAGTTTATGCACCTGAAAAGAATTACCAATAGGGCAAAAAGAAAACTCAAGAGTTGGGAAAAAATTATAGCAGAATGTCCTTCAGACAAAAGACTCCTACCTAGAATATATAAGAAATTAAAAAAAAATTGGCCTCCAAAATTCAAAGACACAATCCAAAAATGGTCATCTGAGATGAGTAAACACTTCACAAATGAAGTGTTAGAAATAGCACAAATAAATATATGGAAAAATGTTCAACATCATTGGTCATTCAAGAAATTCAAATTAAAACAACTCTGAAATATTAGCTCAAGGCTGGGAAGATGACTCAGTAGAATAAACACTTCCCTGGCAAGCACAAGGGCCTGAGTTTAATCCCCAGTTCTGGAAAAAAAAATATATATATATATATAAATATATATATATTCACTCCACTGAAATACTAGCTCATTTTACATTTTGCTTATATGGCACCATAGTTTTGTCCTTTTAAAACTTTTATTTTAAAAATCAGATTATCTTATGAACATGTGAAAGAAAAGAATTTGACTGTTAGTGTTTTTAAATATAGTTTCTATATAACTATTATTCAAATAGTAACAGATACATTTGTTTCAATACCAACTTATGTTTCATCTCTTATTCTGTTGTATTTGTCTCCTTTAGTAGAACAAAGTTAGTTCATCTGAGTATCTTACTAACATACGGGAATACTTTTATTTATACCAAAGTGGACTTAACACAGTGTCTAGAGGAAAATCCTCACAACTCGTTTCTGAATCTCACGTCTGTTGTTCGGTTTTAACTCTGTTATTTATTTTAACGCAGGGCTACTAAAGAGCCAGGAGTATATTGGTAGTGCTCTTCGCAGTACTTGCAACATTCCAGGTATAATCAGGGAGCTAATATAGTTTTACGATGATGAAAACACTATACTTATAAAGCAGAATGAGAATAAATAGATATTTGGGCCCTGAATTTAAACTGAGACAAATGTCTCTGTATGAAATAGACTATTATGGGCTTATCTTCAATTCATTTCAGAAATACACTACAGTAGACCAGTAGACCAGATAATCACATATAGTTGAAAGTGTGAACGATGCAGTGTAGCCATTCATTGCTTTTACATTATGTAGCAGGAAGAAAATTGGTAAGAATTCAAAATGCTTGTGAATAGCAATGTCTCCTGAATAGAGGTGCCCTGAATGCTTACTAAATAAGACAGTGGGAGCTTTGCAAAAATCACAAGGTTTTTCTCATGTTTGTCACAAAAGCACACGCAAAGAAGAAACTCCTTTAGAATTAAAGTCCCAAACTCTGTATAATGTAGTTTAATTCTTTTAAGGCAGTACTAACTATGGCCTCTTCTATCCACACACAGCACCCTTGGTGCACGTCTTTCTTCTTTCTGAATCCACTCCATCTTCCCATGCATTAATTTTTAAACTCAAATAATTTGATTTATTTTTTAGGCACACTGCCATTCTCTGTCTATATGTAAGAGTATCATCCTGCATCATGTCCCAATTTCACTGCTAAATGAATGCTGTGTTATACAAACCATGTCTACTCTTTGGAACAAGGTGAATATCCCACTACGTTAATCCCAGCACTAGATTTTACTGGATTACATCAGAGACCTGGGCTATGCCAGGAAGCAATGTCTTAACAATCAGTTTGGGAATTTTGATGAAGAATACAGCACCGTGTATGCCTAATCAAACGTATTTCACTGACCTCTTTTACTAGGTTTGATAATAGATGATCCATATTTTTAAAAAGAGAAATCTCCACTCAGTCTGAATCCACCCAGTGATTGTAGCTACTGATTTTACTTCCTAATATGTAGACGGGGCTCCAGGTCACAGAATGGAATTTACCCAAGAATTGTTGATTCAGCGAAAGCAAAAATGCCTTGTCAAGCCCCTTTTTGCAGTTAGTGCTAGTTACTGCCAGGAAATAGCTTTCTAAAACTGAGTTCTTCAATTTAATCTCCACTTGATTGAATTAAACACACATATCAGAGAAAGAGAATAAAAGAATAAGTTATCTCATCGCAGTACTGTCGGAGGCAGGGCTGAGCCTTTACAGGGAAAATGCCCCAACTATAACTTGTTTCAAGGGCACAGGCAGGGCATAATGTAGGCCTTTTTCTTTTAGTTAAGCAAGGTGGCACATTTGTATTCTGAACAGCCATTCTATTGTTTTCATTAAAGTCTGAAGAATAAAAAACCAAGAGAATATTCAGCTGCACCTGATAAGATTTTTTTTTGCTTTAAAGATGACCCCAACCTGTAGAAGATGATTTATGGAATCATGGTTTTCATTATTGGACTTGGTGCTGACTGTGTGGTTTTTGATTGATGGGCCTGTAGTTCCTGTCTTCTTTTGTCTTTAGGAGAGAACAAGGGCATAAAAACAGTGCTAGTGGATGAATTTATGTAAAAACGTGACAATAGCTGGGGACAGGTGGTCTGAAAGAAAACTGGAGGAAAGCAGCAAAATGGCTCCCACACAGTAGACCGAAAGAGGTATTTTATGTTTTATTTAAAGTAGATTATTATTTTTAAAGAAGATTGCATATGGTACTGCAGACGTCTTGTATAAATTTTCATCTGCAAAGGAAGACA
>NW_004524751.1:3358625-3365839 GCF_000260255.1 Octodon degus
AACTTTCTATTATTTTAAATATCAAATAAAAATATCAACTCTGAAAATTTTTAAATATTGGCATAAGTTGACAAATTATATATGAGTGAATTCATTAAAATCACTCAAAATAATATAGAGATATTTACAAAGTGATGGGGATGAAACTTTATAGCAAAGGCAAAGCATGCGGGATTCATGGATGTTCTGGAGTTTCACTCAGGATTACAGTGTGAAAAATACTCATTCCCTTCTTTTGAAATATTTCTTTATGATTCGCAGGCTCTCCTCACACTTAATACATTCTTCCTTCCAATTTCACAAAGTAGGTGTTATGTAATTGCTTAAAATACATTGCACAAAATGCAATAATTTTTATGTGATTATCATAATCCATTTATCAGTGATTAATAGCTTTCTTCTACCTTGATTATTCTTATATGTATAGAATTTTAATGTCTCTATATATACAGTCTTTTGAATTAATTAATTGCCTTGTATGTTTCTCAAAAGGTTCATTAGAAGAGAAGGCAAGGGTGAATCTAGGCTTAAATATCATAAATGTTTGAGGATTCCCTTTAAGAAAAGTGTCAATTTGTGAATGAAAAATTTACTCAAGGGAGTAAAAATTAATTAGGATGAGACCCAAGTAATAATTCTTAAAAGTTGAGCTTCACTAACTTCATTATAACCCCATCTGCATTACTTTTGAAAATAGAATGGATTTTAAAATCATCACACAGAGGTAAAATGTATCGTTTTGATGATTTGGTCCGCCAGTACCACCTTCATCACCATCCTCACCTTTGATGGAGTATTTACTTCGTGCCAGACTGCTGTGTAAGGGCTTCCCATTAATTATCTCATAACTTAATTCTACAAACAACCCTGTGGGGTATATGTGATCTTTTTATCTGCATTTTACAGATAAGACAATTAACACTCAAAGATTTTAAATAACATGCCCCAGGGCAAGCAGGCTACTAAATGCAAGAGCAACCATTCTAACCCAGGTTCTTAGAGATTTAGAATTAATCAGATTAAATAGGATGCTTTACTAAAATGAAAAACAAAAAGTATAATGCAAAATTAGTGTAAATGTTTTCATATGTATACCAGGGAACCGTTAGTTTCACTGTATGTTTCATAAGGGCTCCAGAAAAGACAGTGTTGAAAATGTAATATTAAAATCATTCTGGATCTTAATGCTGAGTAGCCCTGGAACATCCAGAGCTCATCACAATTTTAAGCCTCATCGACCATCATTCATCCTGTGTGTTTATCAAAACAGTAATTTTCTTTAACGAGCAAGAGAAGCTCCAGCACAACAGATTTCTTGGGTTCAAATATTATCTAGCTGTTTATAGCAAACTAAACTTTAACAACACTCTACTCAAAAATCCTAGGGGCTATCTGAAATGTATGTTCTTAGTACAGGGGCTACAGGGTCTCACTACACAGATTGGGCTCACAGTGATTCTCCTGTTTTCAGCCTCCCAAGCACTGGGATTACAGGCCAGTGACTCTACGCCCAGTCTCAATAGCTGTCTCAGTGCGCCCTGGGGCAGGGCTGCAGGGCTTGTGGTGCAGCGGATCGAATCCCCGCTCCTGTGTTCTGCCTAAGCAGGCAAGCAGACACTTTAGTCCGCTGAGCTGTCTGGCTGGCCACAGTTCATATTTTTATCCTCTTAAAAAATCAAATAGTTCCTCTGCAAGTATCAGATACAATGAGAGGGCATGAAAGTGTTTATTTTTTAAGTGAAAATCTACAGTTCAAGATTTAACTGCATTATAAATTAAAAACAAAAAATATTACATCTTTGGGCAAGAGGTAATTTATTTTAAAAAGTGATGCATATTAAAGTGCTAACCATTCCATACATTGATTAAGTAAATATGCTTTTTATTCAAAATATAATAAAGTATATTCATAATTGATGGCTCCGTAAGATTTGAATCCTGGCTAAACCATTTGTGAGATGGAAAAATACGCTTGAAACCACATTTTTCAAAATTGTCTCCTGAACTCCACTCAGGAAAAAAAAGAATGAACATCAAAAAATCCTGAGGGAAGACGGGGGAGATAGCTCAGTGGCCTAAGCTCTTACCTGGCATTCGCAAGGACCAAAGTTCAACCCCAGGTACAACATGCTGTACCTGCCCTGGAACTCTGGACACACAGTGTGGCCTGAAACTAGGCGTAGTGGTGCATGACTGTAATCCCAGCTCTGGGGATACTGAAACAGGAGGATCACTATGAGTTCTAGCTACAGCAAGACCCTGTATCAAATAAACAAATAAACAAATAAACCTTCTAGGGGCCTGCTAACACAGATAGGGACACATGAGTTTCTGGGTTTCCACTGAGTGGTACTGTGAACTACACTCCAGCATCCTAAAGACCTAGAGGACCTTGAGAACTGCTCAAGCCAGTGGGCAGTACCATGGAATACACACCAACCGAGTGAAATCTGTTGAGTGGGATTCACGGTAATGTGTCATTTACTGTAATGATTTTCTTTAATCTTCATGTTCACTTTATATTTTGTTCATGTCTCATGCTGTTCTACTTTCTCCATGGTCTCACAAATTCACGTAGCTTCCTTGCCTAACATAAACATACTTTCACAGATAGACTGGATGTAACTATATCTGTTACAGTCTTGCATTAGTGGTCAGTATAGTAGGATTGATAGTAATGATAGTCCATAGGCCAATATGGTAGATGGCCCTGAATAACTTTATTTGGTTTGAGCATTTTTGAGAATGTCACTGAAGTGTCAAAATTGTCTACTGATTTATTTCATAGTATTGTGAAAAGTTGCTGAGTGAACTAAAATGTTTTTTTTTTAAGTCTTTAATTTATTTTTTTATTTGGTACAGGGTCTCACTATGCAGCTTAGACTCATAGTGATCCTCTTGTCTCAGCCTGTCCAGTGCTGAGATTATAGGTTTGCACCACCACACCTGGTTTTAGTGGCCTGCACGGTGTGGCATGCAGTTCTGGGAATTGAACCTGGGTCCTTTCACTTCTCGGCAGATGCTTAGCCTGCTGAGCTATCTCCCCAGCCCTACAACATTTTTATATGTACCAGATACCATCTGTGTTTGGTATCTGTCTATTTTTCATATTTTTACTATTAGTTATCATAATAAAAATGAAGAATCTGGTATCTATCATCTGGCTAGCAATTTTTTTAAATTACATTTTTATCAAGGTGATATTTGCTTAACAATTAATCACTTCAAAATGAACAAATTAATGGCATTTAGGACTTTTGCATTTAATGGTATTTAGGTACAAGCATCAACTTCACCTACTTTTAAACGGTTTTATCCTCCCATAAAATAAATCAGCATCCTTTAAACAGTTATTCCTGTTTCCTTCTGTCCTAGTGGCTGTCAGCTACTACCAATATGATTTCTATTCCTAACATGTCAGGTCTTTTTCAAAAGCAAATAGTTATCATTATTCAAGGGTCCAAATGATAGGTAGCACTGATTGGGAACCATACTCATTTAGAGGGCACTGGGTTTCTGATATTATTTTAAATGGATGCATCAAATAATTTGACCTTTTGACAACCTAGGAACAAACTGAAGCAGAAAGGTTAGGAAGCTTGTAAAAGAAAATATATGTAACAAGGTAGATATGGTTTAACCCTACTTAGTCTAAACAATTATTGGCAGGCAGGCTTTCATCTCTGTAGCAGACACAGACAGTTATGCTTTCATTGAAAACGTAGATGTTTTGCAACTTGATTGATCCTAAAACATCTCTCACACACACATACACACGCACACCTGAGAAGCAGAAAACAGCAATTTGTATATACAAAGAGGGTTTTCTGACAAAGGAGATAAATGGAGTAGTCTGGGAACAGCAGAGGGACTACCCGACGAAGGAAAGCCAGCCTCACCCCTCCGTGGAAAGCTCAAAATAAGTTATTATTTTGAGATTTGTCCACCTATGTTAGCCACACTGAATTTTTGCTGCATAAAAATGAAGAAAAATGTATTTCAACTTAAATACATTTTGCCTTAAGGAGCTTCAGACAGTTTGAACTTGAAATGCAGCCCATGAATGAATATTTAATTTCACTTTCCTTATAAGTAAAGTTGAATCACTTTTGCAAGTCTGAGGGTGACAGTTTCAAATTTCAGCTCAGGCAGGCAATCAACAGAGAATAATATTACAGCAGGGGAAAAAGTTGGTGATTCTGTAATGACATTTTAATGTTACAGAACAGAGTATTGGTATAGAAATTTGCAATCCCTTGTGATAGCTTTCTGTTGACTTAACAATCAATACCATCATAACAATAAAAATATGCAAGTCTCTAGCTATTGGCAATGCCTGAGAATGAGAACTTGTCCATCATTTGTTACAACCTTCCAGGTTTTGCCACACAACAAAGTATTTTCAGTGCATTTAATCTGCTGTTATAAAGCAAGGCATAGACATTTAAAGGTATTGAAAAACTATTTCTTCCTCTCGGCTATTATTTATTAAAGGAAAGATGGTTTTTACAGAACACTTTCCTATGTTAGCCTCTAAGGATAATTTGCATTTTTATTTTAAATTCAAATAGCTTCAAATGCAGTAGACGATGTCTTATCATCATTAAGCATTTATTATGCTTTCTCATGGTACGGCGCCATGACGCTGTAATCAGGATTTAAGACAGACCATTAGAGTAGCGTGGCCTATAACCCGACCAGGGACCACAAAGCAGACTCCAGCCTACTCAGTGGCTTTGCTTACTGACTTAAGGAATAATGACTGTTAGCATCTGATCTTTTCTATTAATGATGTTTAGAAATTGATCCTTCTTATGAGCCATAAGCATTTGCTCAGTTTTGACAGGTTTGTTCAGTTTCAAGGGAGCCTTGAAGTAAACTGCTATTATGTCCATCTTCTGGGGTGGGAGGCAGAACGAGAAATAGAAGGAACTTCTAGATTTTTAAATTTAGACATAGGGAAGTATGATCATAGAATTGCTTCCAGGATTGTTTTCTGGCACAGTTTAGTTCTGTCTACAAACAAACTTATAGGCCCACCAAAGCCAAAGTGAAAATTAGATCTCTCTCTTCCTGCAAGTCCTTCAAGGCAGCATTTTCACTTCACCAAGGCTTGTAGTGAATATCTATCTGCCAAGGACAGGGATGACAACAAAATATGATTTCTGCCCAAAGAATGCATAATCTATAAACAAAAGAGTTAGAAGGATTGAAAACTTACTATAAAATCATGGATAGGTGACTGAATCTATATATGTACAAGAATTGTATCAAAGTTCAAGATAGTCTCTTGATCTAGTTAATGTGTATTATGGGAGATAAACATAGAAATAGACTTTGAAGGATGAATAGGATTGTCTCAGAGTAAGAAAGGTAGGAAGGGTTCCCTAGAAAGTATTCTCAATGGTGCATCAATCTCAAAACACAGAGTTTCTGGAAATCATGTAATACAATGTGGTAAACTTTCTGATACGGTTTTTGGTTTTGCTTTGATTTGTTCTGTTTCTGAGAGCCGGTGATGCTGCATAGCCCAGTCTGGCCTCAAACTTACAGTTTCCCTGCCTCAGCCTCCCCAGTGCTGGGATGACAGGTGTGTACCACTGTGCCTAATTTATGATACGTCGTGATGGAATTTTTGAACACCAACTTGGAACAGAATTTTTAAGCGTCATGTTTGTTCCCCTGAAGAGTTTAAATTTGAGTTGAATCAATTAGTAGCCATTAAATGGGTGTGCAATTTGTTAAAATTATTTTTGGGAAAACAACCGTGAAGATGGCTATTTATGCAGTGTTTGGCTTTGTAAGTATCGCCTTTCCGGTCCTTGTGTTGAGCCTGCAGAGTTCCCTTTCCCAGCAGGTGAAGTTCACAAATCTGCTCTTTTATCCAGGCACACTTCCCAGTATATATTTGTGCAGTATCTGTTGTGCTAGTCCAAGATGTTGCTGTGCTGGATTTCCTGACTCTGCAGATGGAGGTCTAATCTTGTGCATAGTCTCTGTGCTGATACGGGATCATTCTGCTGAGCGTAGTTAGTAACGACGCACCCAGTACTTTAGAGGCTTAAGATGTGAACTATTTTCTGTATTCTGATTCTCTGCGTTGCCCAGGCAATATTCTACAGATTTCATATAAGTTTATTCTTGAAAGCTGAAGTTAGCTGAATTTAGTAGTTTATGATGACTTCCCTCCCATAACCAGCCTGGATTCCAGTTTGAAAAATAGATTCCTTTCTTTGAAGGGAAAAACTGAAGAGATCCCGCATGTGGTTGTGTGGGCCTGGAAAGGCAGAAGATTGAATAAGCAGACATTCAATGTGCTCATATCAAAAAGTATTTTGAATGAAACAAACCTAGTTATTAGATAGACTCAATCACTACCCCATCTCAAAAATACGAGTCAGCCGAAGACTTTCTAAATGGTGATACATTATCTGTCTGTGACCTGAAAGACACAAGACTGTAAGGACGATGGCTGGGGTAAGACTGAAGAAGGATGAGCAGTCTGTCTGTGGGAGCAATGAGTCAGAGTAAAGAAGAGAGCCAGGAAGCAAGCAGAATGGCACAAACTCCCATTTGTAGTTAGGATCCATTCCAGTTTCTGGGTTTGCTGGATCCTGTGGGGGCAACATTTAAAGTTCTCTTTCAGTCCTTGTCATTCACTGTGTGTCTATCTTTCTATGACACTGGACATCAAATCTAAGGCCTTGCACACGCTGTGCAAGTGTTCTGTCATGAGCTACACACTGGCAACATTTACTAGCTGTGTTGCTTTTTCTGTTTTCAGATGTGATTGTATCTCACCCCTTCACATAACAATGGCTTATGCAATTTTTGCATATAAGGAGGAGTGGGAAAAATGGCACTAAAAATTTGAAAATATTAAAATTTTAATTAACCATTGAACAAATCATTTTCATAAAAAAATAAATAAGTGTCAGTTAAAGAAGAAAATGGAGGCCAGAGAGATAGCTCAGTGGACTAAAGAACCTGCTTAGGCAAGCTTAGGCAAATTCAGGGACCAAGGTTCAATCCCCAGCACCACATGCTATTCCAGTCCCAGCTCCAGTGCATGCTGAGAAGGCCACAGAGTCTGGACGTAGTGGCCCATGCCTGTAATCTCAGCACAGGTGAGCCTGAAAATAGGAGGATCTCTATGAGTCCAAGCTGCAGAGTAAGACACTGTTACAACCAAATACATTTGAAGAAGAAGAAGA
>NW_004524751.1:3365939-3381058 GCF_000260255.1 Octodon degus
AGAAGAAGAAGAAGAAGAAGAAGAAGAAGAAGAAGAAGAAGAAGAAGAAGAAGAAGAAGAAGAAGAAGAAGAAGAAGAAGAAGAAGAAGATGGCATGCATGTATTTTCATAAAATAGTATTTCTTTAATATTATTTAGCCTTCCTATAGAAGGAATATGCATTGATTTATTTATCATTTCCTTTTTATTTGATACAGGGTCTCACTGCATAGCTTGTAGTGATTCTTTCACCTCAGCCTCCATGCGCTGGTATTACAGGCCTGCACCAGCACGCCTGGTGGCGGGCTCCTGAGCAGGGCCTCTAGGTGTATAGTACAGAGTATTGAACTAGGGTTCTTGCTCTTGCCAGGCAGATGCTTAGACCACTCAGGATTTTGTACATTTGTTAAAATGCAGATTTTAATGCCAAACAAAAACATAATAATTCAAACAGTCCCTATGGGAAATCTGGAAATATGTATCTTTAACTCATTAATCCTCATAATTGATTTACTGTTTGGAAAACATTTTTAATGATTCTTTTTCAACTGAGGGTATTTGTCCTAAAGTCTTTTGACAAATAGGTGATTCCATTGTGCAGAACTGACATTACACTCAAGAACAAGTGCAGACTTGTGACGATCAATTAGCAGTAAGATTCTGTGTGAGCTAAATTCTGATAATAAACATGTTGGTGGAAAGAACTGCTACATCATAAAGGCCATTTAACAGTGAAATTTTTATCTTAACAATACTGCAACAAAATTTTTGTTGAACATTGACTTTTACCTAGCTACATAGATTTGGGACGGGTTATTAGGGCACAGACTCAGGCCCTTCATATTGAGCTGCAAGGAATGCCTTTTGACTGTTTGGTTGTTGAGTCAGTGCCTTGCCGCTCCACCAGCTGCTCCGCCTCCTCCTCGGGCTCGCTTTCCTCCCGCGTGCTAAGACTGCAGACGCGCATCACCGCCCTGGGATTCCTATTGGTCATTCTGGGCTTCCGTATTCTGCACGCGCGCTCACATTCCCGGACAACACCTGTAAGTTCTATGGAATAAAATAGTTTGCTTGAGAAGATTAGCTTTCTAAAATGTGTATCTGTATAGTTTTAACTGTTATAGAAATCACATAAATCACCTTTATGATCCTTTAAAAATCTAATAGCACAGACTTCAAAAATATATTTTGATTATAAAAAATAGATTACATTTTTTATACGTAGCCCAATATAGACAACAGTTCTGCCCAATAGAAGTATAAGAAAACTTTAAATTTTCAAGTAGTCATATGAAAAAAAAATTAAAATATACATGCGTGCCACAATAAGAATATGACAGTCAGTCTGTTAAGGTGAAATTGATTTATACAAAAGCAACAATTCTGTTTTTGCTTACCAGGAAAATACTTTATTTTACTTCAGTTTTAATTTCTAAATTGTAGTTCAGTTTAGCTCCTAAGCACACGGCCAGCTGCTGACAGGCATACATGAGTACAGTGGACATCAAAATCAGACATAGACAGATGAGGGAAAAGAACAAAAACGCTACTGCATTTCGCCTGTACTCCGTAGGGAAGGCTTGCCATTACTTGTACACGATTAACAGTGCAAGTCCATATTAGGACACTGTAACTTTCCTACATTTTATGAATTTTTTGATGTATCCTTCCTCTGGCTTTTCTTTCTGTTAGATGACAGTATTTTGTCTAAAAATATAACTTTGGTCTCTTGTTTCTTAATCCTTCCCACATGACTAAATGGCCCAGTTTATGTAGAATGTGTAGCGCTCCATGAAAAGTCTCAAAACTCAATTTGCCAATAGAATGGAGATTTCTTGATTACTTTGACTTTCAGTGATTTCAGATGAATCTGATGACATTAAAGTCTACTTGACCAGATAGCTCAGTGGACTAAGCACCTGCTTAGGCAAGTGCAGGAACCTGGGTATGATCCCTGGTTCCTGTGCTAAGCTGGCGAATGAGTCCAAGCGTGGTGGCGCAGGCCTGCAATCCCAGTACTGGGGAGACTGAAAACAGGAGGATCACCAGGAGTCCGATCTGCATAGTGAGACACTGTGCCAAGAACATAAAATTAAAAAAAAAAATTAAAGTCTACTTGATATTTTAATTTACCTTGATTTTAATATGCTTATAGGATATATAAATATGATACTTGTCCCTATTAAGAAAGTGACCTTTTAATAGGTAAATTTTGCTGAAATGTATACACCTGTCGGTGTGACAGAACTATTTGCATGAGGATGAAGCCAGTATGGTTGGTGTGAGAAAATGAGATGGGGGAGAAAAAAATAAAACTCATAATGAAGAGCGAGAGAAGCAGTGATTAAAGTCACCTGCTGTCTTCTTCATGCTGCTTAGTCGAATCTCCCATGAGATGGACAGTATTTGATATCTGAGAGTCAGCAAAACGCTTAATGATGACTCACAGCCTGGCTGAATGCTCTACAACCTCAGACTGCTTCACGCCCGCGGCAGAGACAGTGCGCAAACCCTCGCTGCTCGGGAATTCCCTCATCCCGGAGACGTTCTTTCCGGAGGAAAGCCGGCTTAGCCTTCACAAGCCATGTGCATGAGTATTCATTTCAAAAACTCAATTAATTTATAGTGAAATACTCCTTAGAAATTTGCCTTTAAATGTTACACTGGCATGGTGGGCCACACTTGAAGCAGGAAGACAGCGAATGTAAGCCCACCCCAGAAACATAGTGATTTAGCTGTGACTGTGTTAAAATTATAGATAAATAAATAAATAAATAAATAAATAAATAAATAAAAAAGGTGGGAATGGGGCTCTGTTCGAAGACCTTGGTTTCAGTTACCAGTACTGAAGAGAGGAAGCATTTTATTTTTAGCTCCCCATAATTTAGTTCTTTGTTAAGGTTTCATATATTTTGTAATGAGAAATATGGTTGCTATTTTGATTGGGACTGCATTAAATCCATGGAATATTTTTTGAAGAATGGCCATTTTTCACTTTTTTTTGAGAGAAAAATCTCTGCATTTTTTGATACCCTCTTCAGTCTCCTTTTTCAGAGTGCTACAGTTTTCACTGTAGCAGTCTTTCACTTTCTTGGTTAGTTTTACTCCTAAATATTTCATTTTTCTTGATGCCATTATGAAGGGCATTATTTCCCTAAATTTCCTCTCAGTGAATTTGTTAGTGGTATACAGACAAGCCATTATTTTTCAATTTTTATTATTTTTTAAAATTTATGTATTTGGTACCAGGTCTTTCTACACAGCTCAGACTCATGGTGATTCCCCTGTTTCAGCCTCCCCAGCCCTGGGATTATAGGAGTGCGCCATCATGCCTGGTTTCAGTGGCAGGATTAGTATGAGGCCAGCCTGGCATGCAGTACCTGGGTCCTTACACTTGCCAGTCAGGCGCTTAGACTGCTAAGGTATCTTCCTGTCTCAAGCCGTTAATGTCTTAATGCTGGCATTTTATCCTACTGCATGGAAGTTTGGGTTTGGATATTATTTCTAGCAGTCTTTTCCTATGGGAATGCCATCATTAATAAGTTAACTGAGCTGTTAGGAATATAGTCACACCTAATAATATTTGGAAGTACAAGTCACTGTATGTAAGAGCTTTAGCAGATGTTTCCTATTATTGTTGGAATCATACAAATAAATATTAAGTTGAAAGAGGAAAAAATAAAGCAATTTCTCTGTCATACCACAAGTATGTTTCTTGTTATTTAAAAGGAGATGCTAAAGTATATGTAATTTATAGGTGTTCAAATTCAGGCTACAGAAATAAAGAAAGAAGTAAGACTAGGAAAAGTTTAGAAATAGCCACAATCCAAGAATATACTGTAGTTTACTTGTGTGCTAGTTACAAGCTGATAAATAATGAAAATGAAATCAAGCTTCATGGTGTAAAAATTTTGTCATTTCAGATTTGCATTGTATTAAAAATTAATAACAATCCCTCATTGTCCTGTGCTTCCAATAATTAGTCATCTTGTTAGTTAAACATTCAATTCACATTGCCACTTTGAAAACATTTACTTAGTACACTGGGTTTTTTCCTCTTATGTATTGAAAATAATGGAAATAAAATAAATATCTTAACAAAATCTCCTGTTCATTCATTGGCAAATGATAGGATTGTACTCTTTTTTATTGCTAACTGGTAATCAGTTACATATATATTCATTTCCTTTCCATTCGTTGTGTATAGTTGGACACTAAGATTGGTTACCTACACCGGAAACTGTAAACAAGTTCTTCTTGAACGTGAGAGTGCAGTTACCTCCTTGACATCCAAATTTCATTTCCTTCGGATCCATATCTGGCATTGCTAGATCACATGATAGAAATTTTTGAGACTCTCCCAGGAATTACAATAAGAAATTATTATTATAACTATAATCACATTTATAATTTATTAATTAATACAATTAGAAGAAGAGGAGCTCTTAGCATATTAATTCCTTGTCATGATCACTACAATATTCACACAGACAGTACTTTTATTGGTGCTACTGAACTTTCTAAGTGTCAGAGAAAGTAGTTATTGACCATTTTTATCTACCAACCACTCTCAAGAGATATATGGCTTGAAGTAGCTCTGGAGGTTTTTAAATATACTTTTAACAACATTGCCTCTGTTACCCCCAACTTGAGATTCAGCTGTGTGAGCACAGGAGAGTATTTTAGTTGCATGGCCATTTAATTGGTACACCCTGTCTTTACATCCTGCCATAGTGTTTAGGCATGTTTTAAAGATGAATTTGTATGTGTTATATTTTTAACAGTGTTGAAATAGTTTTCTACTCTAGAAATATTAATTTTTCCTACTTAGTCTATTTCAAATTAATATTGAAGCAAAAATATGTTTCAATAATTAAGGATAAAAGAAAGCCTAAATTACTTCTCCTTGACATGTTACCTGTCCTTATCTTTCCCACTAAAATGATGCTTTTCTTTTAATTTCAATTTTCAGTACTTCTAAATTTTTAAATATAATAGATAAAATAATAAGCAAATCTATCAGCTACATAAACATTTTTCCAGTCCTTAAACCTGTGAGTTTCTTTTCTTGTATCTGACTCACTGTTGCTTGCAAGCTTTGGGCCGTGACAGTCCTTCAGAACAGAAAGAAGAGCAATGAAAAGTGAAGTGTCCCTTCAGCACTTAATTTTGTCTGCTGTGCTTTAGCTGAGCTCTGCTGCATGATATTTAAGAATGGCATGCTGCGTGTTTAAATCAAAAAATTGCTCTGGTCTTGTGTTTTTTATTTTGTTGATGGAAAGCAACTTTGGGTATAGCTGTCAAGAAACTTTAGAGCTGAACCCAGAACTCAGTTGTAAGAACTAATTTTTCTAAAGTCAAGATTGCACATATTTTTATTGCTTAGCTGTTTTTTATCCCTGCTATTGGGATAAAATACTAATATGTAATTTTATTTGCACCCTTTATGTTTTTAAGGCTTTACTATTGGGACATTCATTTGATATTATGGAGAGTTTTTAATTAAATTATAACATAATCTTCATGAAAAATTATATATTTATGTAGTTTGGAATGACAGAGGCTGTTTTCATACAGTAAATAGATGATTTTCGAAATATTGCAAGGGATTTGGAAATGTACAATTGTTAGGCAATGAAGAGTTTTCTTAGGTCTTTGTGTATGTTTATTCAGCTTAGAAATGGCATTGGGTTAGGAGTATCAGATTTCAAGGGAGAAAAGTGTCAGAAGTGATAAACTTATAGTAGTTTTCTTCCTCTCCAAATGCATTTTTAATTATTGAATCTCTCTGGGAGAACATTAATGCCATGAAAGGGTCAGATGTGTGTGAAACGGGGCATCCGGATTATGACCACTTCCACTATCAGCGCTGATTAAAAATTCTCTTAATTTCTTTCCTTTTTCAATGTGTCATTAATATACCAGTTTTGAAATTAAAATTTAACACGATCTGCATCTTGCCATAATAACTTGATAGATAAGAGGAGAAATGCCTGATTTTTAATCATAAATATCAATTTATATAGACTGACTTTTGGGCCAATGAAAAATTTAATTGAAATTATATTCAACAAATCAAGGTATGTAGAATTTGGCAGAATACACAAAAACTATAATTTATGAGAAACAGATGATTTATTAGTACCATCTTTTTCTTTGTATGCTTCTAATGTATTTACTGATAATAAGCAGAAATAAAAGCATTAATTTCCAACATATAACTGAAGACATAAAAGGCCAATCTGACTTTCAGGAGTCAAAAGGAAAAAGTGAAAATAATCCACAAATTACATAGCCTTTTGAAAATCACTGCTAATTAGACCGTGTCCTGAAACAGATGTAGGAGACCTAAAACACATGTACATGAATAATCTCACAGTTTTGGGATTTTAATTTCAATACTTCTATTTTTCTTTTGGCTTGCATTTGTTCTTGCCACTAATTGGACTATTAAGAACTTAATTGCTTGTGATATGAGGCCATGCTCACTATTAAATAAGAGACAAGTAGTTAATTGCTGGTACAAGTAAGGAATTGTAACTCGATGAGGAATTATTGGTATTACGTTCCAAGTTATTTCCAGAATAGCAAATGTGTGTAAAGTTGTGTAGGCCATCACAAGGCAGATGTTGACAAGAGATAACTACATAGAGCATATTTAAATACTCAACCAATATTATTTCTAAATTCTTACCACTGAAGGGGTTATAGATGCATGCTGTGCTGGCAGCGACAGTTTGAATTGGTGAGGTAAGGTCAGAGAGCAGAGGACGAAATGAATACACCAGTGTAAGAAGCCTTTGAAGGATGTAAGAATACATGGTCATTATCTACAAGAAAATGTCCTGGAGATATTGAGAATTTGAAGATTAGAACAAAGAACTTGGGTGCACAGCAGAAGTGCTCGCTTCTTGCACTCTAGGAAGTGAACTAGCCTATACCCTTTGATTTTTACTCTGGAGCAGACAGACTCTTCTTAAGTAACCCAGGCTAGCTCTAATTTGAAATCCTCTGGACTAACTCAGAAGCCCAATTAAACAAAACCAAACAAATCATTCTAAAAGTTATGATGGTGGTAGGTATTGAGCTCAAGGCCTCACACGCATTGGCAAGCACTCTGCCACTGGGCTGCACTGGAGCCCTGGGCTGCGTAGTAGGGAAGCATGATGTTAGTTTAGAGAAGTAGACAGAAACTGTAGTAGGCTAAGAATACTCAATTTTTTACTTTGCTTATTTGGATGTCGATTTTTCAAAAACATAATTAGTTGAGTGTAGAGGAAGAATTATTTTACAAATGTGTTACCCTGGGTAAGTAGGCTCTAATTTTCCCTAATGTGGGGCAGGGAAGTAAATGAACATTTTATTGGAAATAGATTTTAGCAGTGCTAGAGTAAAGAAAAAAATATTAACATTTTAAATAAATTTATCATGATTAAGCGACAGTCTTGAAAAGTTAGAATCATTTAAAAAGAAAATGTGAGTAAGTGTCATCACTACTTCTTTATTGTGTGTTAGTGTTTATCTTATTTTACAGCACTGGGCATTCAACTCAATCTTGCTGCGTGGCCCCTCTGTCTTGCCCATACCACCCCAACCAGCCATATTTATGGGAGAAGAAACTGAATTCCAGAGAAGCTGAGTAGTTTACCAAAGAGCACTCAGTGTGTGGCAGGATCAGGTTTTGGAAACAATCAATCCGATTGCAGAGATGTTTCTTTGAATTATTTAGAGAATTCCCATGTTCCTGAAGCGATCAAAGAATGAATCTTGAGTAACACCTGGGACTGGGAGGTAGCAACACAGCAACTAGAAGAGAGAGCTTCTCCAGTGTTCTCGAGCCAGAGCCAAATCCAACAACTTTGTCTTTTTTAGGATGATTTGTTTCAAGAGGAGAGGTGCTTACTGATTGCCAGAGATGTGGGGACCCAGTGATGTTTTCAGCAGGCAAACATGATTGCATGTCTGCTGTTTACAAAGCGCCATGTTCCACAGAATCACCTTAATCCTAACTTGACCAGGGCTGCCTCCCTCCCAGCTACCATCTGGTCTTGACAGAGGTGCCACTGAATAGAATGACAGCTGAAAATACTTAGCAGCCTTTAATGTTTGATCTGAGATAATTTATTCCAGCGTGAGCAAATATAATTTCTCTTTAGTGTTCCTCAAAGTGTCGTCTGTTGAACACCTGCATGTTAAGTGCCTCAGGAAATTTTCAAATACATTTTCTTGGTCCTAGCTTGAATTAGAAATCAGCATCCCAATGGGGAAGAGGGAAGAATTTCTTAATTGTTTGCCCAAATATTTTTGTATAGTGCTTTTGCTTACTTTTTTAGTACGAAAAGTTTCAATAAGAAGCATCGAAAAAAGAATTATATAATGAGTCTCTATATGCTGTTAAGTAAACAATCACAAACATTAAATATGTTCTATGTTGGCAGCTTGTCCTTGCCGTCCTGCGTCTCTCCTCCCCTCTTGCTTCTTTCCTGCAGTCTTATAAAACACTTTGACCTAGTTCACTAGTTCTAGTTCAGTTTTTTCCCCATTTCTTGGTCCCTTTTCATTGTTTATTCCCATCTTTATCCACAAAAATTTATTGTAATTTTATATTCCTTTTCCTCATTTTTTTCTTTCCCTTCCTCTCCCTCTACTCCTCTTTCCCTTTTTAATTTTTTAATTGTTTTTTTTATTTTTATAGAGAGTACAAATTAGAATTACAACAGAAAAAATTACATATGATACAGATTTTTCACTTAACAAAGTAATATGAATTTCACAGTATTTGTTGTAACACATAGTATTGTCTTCCAACCAGTTATTCATATTACCAGATAGATGAATGTAAAATTGAAAAAGAAGGAAAAAAGGAAAGAAATGAGTAAGAAGTTAAGAGCAGAAAAAAAATACAAGCAATTGAAAAAGGAGATAAGAAGCATTAACTGCTTCTTTTCCTAGACCAGAAGACACGCACAATACAGTTGTTCTGAGATGAACATATACCTCTTTCCTTTTTAAACTGTCTTCCTATTCACAATATCTATTATGTAGTTTGGTTCTTATTTATACTTTCAGTTTCTCACCCAAAAGAATATGATATTTACATGTGTTCACCTAATTTATTTCACTGAGGAATGTGGTCTCAAGATGTATCCAGTTAGCTACAAATGTCTCAAGCTTATAATTTATGGTTGAATAGCATTCCATTGCTTTAAAAAAACACATCTTTTAATCCATTCATCAATTGATGGGCATTTGGGTTGTTTCTGAGATTTAGCTACTATTTAGCTGTGCTGCTATAAATATGGGTGCACATATATCCTGTGTTATGATGCTTTTATTTTTTTGACAAGATACCCAGAATGAGAAAAGAGGGAGTCAAATGGGTCTTCTCTAGTTCTAGTTTTTTGAGGACTGTCCTCACTGATTTCTGTGTTCACACCAGCCTACACTCCCTGTAACAGTAGAGAAGCCTTCCTTCTTCCACACAGCCTCACCAGCATTTGTTATTGGTTGATTTCTTGATTATAATTATTCTTTCTAGAATAGGATCATATCTCAGTGTTGTTTTACTTTGCATTTCTCAAATGATAAGTGATGTTAAACTTTTTTCCCCATATTTATTTGCTGTGATGCTTCTTCTGAGATGTGTGTATTCATTTCATATGCCCTTTTATGGATTGAGTCTTTAAATTTGGGGGTTCTGATTTTTTTCCAGTTCTTTCAGTGTTCTAGATAATAATCTTTTGTCTAAGGAACAACTGGATAAATTTTTTCCCACTGGTTGGGTTGTATTTTCACTCTGTTGGTGGCTATATTTACTATACAAAAGCTTTTTAATAATATCAGATACTACTTGTTCTTTCTTTGTGGTATTTCCTGTGCAGTTAGCTTTTGTTCATAAAGTCTTTGCCTATACTTACATTTTTAAGAGTTCCACCTAGTCTCTCTTATAGCAGATATAACCATCTCTTATGGGCCACAAACTCAGAGTTTTGGGATTCTATGTCAGCTCTTGGCAGAGGTAGAATTATGGCAGAGATCAATACATACGCAGATGGATCTACATGTGGGCATGTGGTACCGTGCAGAAACAAATCAAATTCAGTAATTTTGATATGCAGTGAGGATATGTTTATTCCTTCAGGTGTGTGCAGAATCCCAGATAGCTATTTCAGTCCTTTAATAGTATATTTTAAAATCAAAATGTTATGCCCACTCAATTTACATTTTATTATTTATCAGGCTTACTGATTTGTTTGCCATATGAGTATTATCTAGACCTACTACTTCATTACATGATGAAATCTTTCAGTGTGTTGTCAGGTATCATCAGTAACATAATTTTATACCTGCAAAGCTGACAGCTTATATCCTACCATCTTAAAATTGTTCAAGTCTTTAATTAGAAGATTCAGTGACTACGTATTCTCAGTTGGCCTGATACTTTAGCCAACTCAATTCATTTTCTCTTAATAGCCTACATCTCTGTATCTGCTAGAAAAAATGCATTCTTTTTTTTCATTGATTATAATTTCTTTCCTCACTGATGCATTTCCATAAATTTATTTTTAACTCATGGGTCTTAACATTAAGCACAGGGAGTTACTCAGAGTTCTCATCGTCATCTCTGCCATTGTTGTACTGCAATTGTCACTCCGCATATGATACACGTGCCATCATAACTACCAAGACTTGACTACAGGATGCAGTCACCCAGTAGCCTGGGAATATTAGTGAAACGAGCGTGCTGACACGTGAGTTACTTTTCATCACTGTTCCCAACTTTGTCTAAATTGGTTCTTAGTACTTGACTTTATTAATATATTTTAAATGGATAAAGAGCTTGGTTTTGATGATAAAATGACATTTATATGCCGTACTCTATACTCTTACACTTTCTATGTTTGTGGAAACTCCTTAGTAACTGAAAGTGCTTAGGTTTATTTGCACTGAGGCTGCCTTTTCTACGCAAACTACACTTAAGAGTTTAAAAAGCTTTTTAGCCCACTAATTAAATTGTCATCACTGTGCAACTAACATGGATAATTTTCCTTCCTAAAAACTAAAACTATTACGATTATTACTTATCAAGTATATGATGTAAGGATAGATGCATGCTAAGTTAATTAATGGAACTGTCAGATTTAAGATTTTATTAGTAGGGCTCAAACCACAAAACAGTCCTGCTGTAGTAGTTTTAGAAGTTCAAATAAAGAATATAATTTTTTGCTTTCATTCATAGAGGAACATTTGTTAGGTGCACACAAACCTTACCAGAAGATATTTGACAGACTAAGATAAAACGCAATTAATTTTTTCCTCCACATAACAAATACAAGATTTATGGCAAGTGTACAAAGAAGATGTAAGTGCAGTAATTGCCATATCTGATTTTCTCCTGAGTTTTTGCCTCCCCTGTTACAAGAATGTGCTCTAATATTTCCCTAGTTATGTAGGAAACATATTTATGATTTAGTTTACTTATTCCTTGATATTTTGGTGTAGATGGCAGTGCAAGGTCATTGCAGAGGTGATAAGAACTCATTCTTAGGATATTTTTAATGAGGCAAATTTTCACTTCATTAATAAAACATTCAGAAGCACCGAGTTCTGGGATCATACTTAGCTCTAGCATGCTCACCTTTTCTTTGTAGCAAAGTATCTAATTTGTTGCATTAATTTGTGTATATTTCATGTACTCACCAGAGAAATTCTTTAATTTGATCATGACCTTATTATTCAAAGCTTAAATGTGAAACATAACCTTTTCTCCTCAAGTAGTGTCATGAAAGGTCACAGCTGAGTAGTGCAGCAGATCAATGACTGTCACACTGAATGAGGCTTCCACCAGCTCTGAGTGGCCCCTGGTGGTCGTTTATAGCATGACCAGCAAAGCCATCGATCTTCACTGACAGCCTGCCGTGTTACCAACCCAGGATCGTGTTTTCCTTTAGTAGTACTTGCAGGCATCCAACCATGTAATCATTCTTTTATTCACACTTTTACTAAACAAACATTTATATAGCCATGTATGAACTATAGATCCATCATACCTGTTTAATTCCAAGGGTAGAAGGATCACCGTCATATATTCCTACCTTAGGAAACCTTTAATATGTTCTGCTTAGTCACTGGAGAAAATGTCATTAATATAGCAACATGTGTATGAGAAGACAAGGATGGAAGGCGAAAAGAACTTAAGTACAAATACATTACTGCAGATCAAGGGAGCTGATACTGCGTACTAAGAACAAGTATTGTCTCAGTAGTATACAGGGAAGAAGTCTCTCTTCTGCCATCTTTCTCTCTGGGATGTGTGCTACTAGATCTTCTTTAGCAGAAGAACGTGGCATGAATCTTCTGCCTCATTTCATTGACCCAGATTAAATTTCATGTACCTATTTGAGAACTCAACTTTATGTCCAGAAGAATGACAAGCACATATGGCTTAAGACAATGCTGCCTGAGCCAGTCACTTTGATATAAGGTCACAAAATTGGGGATGTGACCTATCAGTGTGTGTTGTCATGCTGCAAATCCAAACCCGAGCTGCCATATGCAACAGATGTGTGTAGAAAGGGGAAGGAACATGAATGCTTCTAACTAATCAACAATTGTCAAAAAGTTCCACAAATAATTAATTTTAACTATAAAGGAAAAGCAGATAAATATATTATGATAAAATGAACAAAATAAATGAAAAAAATATCAAAGGACACAGGATTTACATGACATTGTATGTGAAGCAAACCCTCATATTTTTAGTTAGACCAACAATGCAAAACAAAGAGGAAACCAGTGTTATCTTACTGTATTGAAAATACAGCTACTACAAATTAGACAATCATATTTCTCAGTGTTGAACATGGAAAACAACAAATAAATTCACTCTTTAATAATTTATGTTCCCTACTGGATCTGAGTAGGATCTTATTAAATGTTCACTGAGTATTTGTATACACACACACACACACACACACACACACACACCTTGTGCCAAAACCTATTTAGTTTTCTAGGCAGCAAAATTTATATGAGAATTTCAATAAAAGCCAGGTTCTCATTAAATCGTCCTATTATGTTTTAGACCAAATGATCCTTAACTACTGTGTACATAGAACAATTAAGAACAATTAAAGGTGAATCAAACACAACCCACTGATTTGGGTATTATACAAGTTTATTCTTATTTAAAATTATGAACAAAAGGCAAAGGAAATGTCCTTTATGTGAGAAGCAGTAAAAATATTTAATGAATTTCAGTTTCAGTTTTAAAAAGGTATTGAGCAGAAGCTAAGAGGAAGCCTATAAAACTAACACCTCAAAGTGAAAGACTGTTTCTTTTCTATCAACTGAGGACTTAATAAGGCAAAAGAGTTTGTGAGTGAACTCGAAGACAGACTGTGGTTCTCTGCAGCATGGCGTGGGCAGGCAGAGAAAAGTCAGAGAAAACTCTGACCGAGTAAATGATTTTGCACAGATTTAGTTAAAAAAATATGTACTGTGGTTTTTTTATTTGGCAATAGTTAAGCTGTAATTGAAGACAGCCAACTACTTTGCTCCTTAAAACATTCCATTAGTGGACAGATTCATCTATTGAAAGCAGCTTAACATCTGAGTTGATCACATGAAATCAAAATTTAAAGCACAGCAATCGATGTAATAGATGTAAAAGTTAAATCTTGTGCTAGATGTTATGAACTACCCCCACAAAGCATTGCCTCTGTTCTTGACACTGTAACAGTATAGTTAGCAATGATCAATTTGGTAGCTAATTAGAAGGATAGAGTTACCAGCTGACTTACAGAGAGCAACACCAAATGCAACCTCCCAGCATACCCATGTTGAGAGCCAAGCCAGAGAGAAAACATTCACAGCAGCATTAAGGGAAGTCATCTTCTCATGAGTTTGGCAAAAGGCAAAATTCTGAAGAACTCATGTGGCAATGAAGAGATTGAACACGGCGTGGAGGCGCATGCCTGTAATTGCAGAACTTAGGAAGCTAAAAACAGGAGAATCACTATGAGTCTGATTTGTGTAGTGAGACCCTGTAGATCCCATAGTAAATACATAAAAAAAGAGATTGACATCCTTCTGCAAAGAGCAGGTGTTTCTATCCCTATAGATGGCTCTGTTTTACCCTCTACTCACAACCGTCTCCTTAAGCACTTGGCACATACAGAACTGAATCCTTTCTCCCTGTGCCATGTCTTTGTGTTTCGAGGAGTTAAGAGAAATTACTAACCTATTCATTACTAAGATTTTTACAATTAAAATGGTTTCCCTATTGCAGGACAATATATTTGAAAAATTTAATACTGTAGCTCTCAGTGTCCTTGCAGGCAAAATGGTTATCTTTTATTCCAATAATAGTAGAAGTCCATAATTATGAAGAGCTCTGATTTTCTATTTATGCATATGTTCAAAGAGATCAACAAAATTGTGCCACCAACTGGGAAGCCAGTTTCTTCATGGGATTTCCAGTTCTGGAAGTATGTCTATAAATACTGCATATGTAAGTGCATGTTGATAAAAATTATGCTGGTGGATTTTTGGAGGAAGAGCAAGGATCTAAAACCTTAGTTGTAAAGAAATCTGGTTTAGTAATGGGACAGATAACAATTTCGCAATGCAACCAATATGTAATGTCTAGCACTGGCAGCTGATCGCATCAAAATAGGGGAGAAGCACTGGGGCCAATTCAAACAAGCAAAAAAGTAAAATAATGTTAAAGAACATTTTAATATAGTTCAAATAGATCAACCTATATGTTAATTCTATAGTTTGAAGATTTTGAGTTGCTAAATTATACTACTACTCCACAAACAGGTAAATAATTTACAATGCAACTAAAATGTAACTTTTTGTACACACAGATAATTTAGTGTCTTGTTTTGTTTTGTTTTTTTGGTGGAACTGGAAATTGAACTCAAGCCCTAATGCTTGCCAGGCAAGCTAATTTAGTTTATATATTGCATATATTATGTACTTCTGCTGTACTGCCTATGGCAACTAATTAATAAAACCATTTTTACTAGTTATTTTAAGAGTTTATTCTGATAGTTCTGTGTAATACAATGTAAGAACCTAGTTTTCTTTGCATAAAGATGGATTACAAATGCTCTTTATGCCAGCAAATTTTA
>NW_004524751.1:3381192-3382441 GCF_000260255.1 Octodon degus
CTATATCAATGTAATATTAATTTTATTGCAATATTTCCTACTGAATTTTATTGTATCTGTCTTTGTTTTCTATTATTGTGTATTGATCATTTATTTTTCATATAAACTGGTTTTTTATATCTGTGTTATAAAGTTACTCCTAACAGTCTCATTTTGTTCTTCATGATTTATTCCTGGTAAAGATGTCTTGTGTGTATGTTGTGGCATTTCTTACATTTGATTTTCTTGGACATTCACTTGGGTCATATCTTTATCAGTTTATGCACTCAGCTCTTAATTAGGAATCAAATATGTTAACACCAGAATTCTCTTGGAAATTTTATTTGAACCTCGAAGGCCATTTCTCCTCTTGAACAATTCTGTATCACAAGGTGTGTGTACTACTTCTCTGAATTTATCTCCCTGTAGGCATTGAGCTACAGCAGCTGGATTTTTATTGCTCGGAGTTGGCTTCTTGGAGCTCAGGAATGGCTAATGTGGCTTCCTACTGTCAGCTGCTGGAACCGCGGAAACCAGCCCTGAAGTCTCGGTGGTACTGAAACAGATATGTGTTCTCAGTCATGGAGCAGATTGGGTGCTGAGCTCCCCACAGGGCCTCTCTGTGTCCTCTGCATGCCTTCTTTGAGGACTCTGCCCTCATGTTGAACTTGACAGCAGAACTTTGGACCAGCTAAGCAAGCTCTTTCTGGGGTAGCATACTTCTGCGGTTCTTTTGTGGGGTTCCCAGATTGTGGAGTACGTGCTCAACTACACAAAATTCTCCACTAATCCTTTGCCTTCATGGCATCATGCTGAACAGTGCATCAGATTCACTTAAAAGAAGCAAAAGCTGGAATTGGTAATAGAGGCAAATTATTTGGTCTGAAGATTTACCCAGTATTATCACCCTTGGCACAGGTGTGACATAGTAGGTCAGTTTTTGTAAGAGTAGAATTAGGTTGATTATTCACCAACCAGTCACTCTGTATCTTTAAATAGCATCTCAATGTTAAATGATATGGAATTTGATAAAGAAAATGTGGCAATTATTGGAATAGCATCTTAGTATGTAAATATTATAAATACATGACTCTATCCAATCTATAGGCATGATTACTAGATAAAGAAAAACTACAAGGAAGAAAGTTAGTTATAGTCATATATGTAACTCCATAGATTTAAACTAAGCCTCCCTACATAAATGTGAGTTCTTTTTTCTAAACAATATAAAATTAAATATATAAAGACTTACAATGTTGAAAAATTATTG
>NW_004524751.1:3384460-3392726 GCF_000260255.1 Octodon degus
ACTTCTTTCTGCTGCAGGCATTAGAGTTGAACCCTTTGTGTCTCTCTGGCAAGATGTTCTGCTCCTGAATCAGCTGGGTGGGTCTTGCCTCCAGCTTCTTTGCGGGTGCTGAAGGGTTCTGCGCTGGGCCTGCACTCTGGGTCGAGTGAGAATCCGCTGGCTCCCGGAGGTCACACTCAAACGCCGGGCCTGCGCTCTGGGTCTGTTCAGGATCCACGGGCCCCGGGTCCTCTCACTCACTCGCCAGGCCTAGGCTCTGGATCTATTCAGGATTCCGCGGGCCCAGGTCTTCTCACTCACGGGGCTTGTGCTCCTGATCTATTCAGGATTCCGTGGCCCTGGGTCTTCTCACTCACTTGCCCGGGCCTGTGTTCTGGGGCTATTCTTAGATCATGTTGAAATTGCAGTAACTAACAACCCAACAATGCACAATTAACTTTTCTAGCCACACACATACTGCCTGTGTCAACTTACCTCATTCGTATAAATCCCAACCTAAATTGTCTGGTCAATTTCTGGAACAAATGGTAGTGTATTCAGTATGGTTTTCTCTTAATTAGGAACACTAGAAATAGGAGGTTATTAAATTTATGAGAAAAATGTGCAGCAATTCTCTAACTCCAAATAAGCACAGAAATTCAATTCAAACTTTATTTTGTTTTCCCTGAATAGTGAGCTTTAGTTGAGAGATGTAGTATTGCTTAAAAACAATGTAGAGGTTTGAGCTACTGCATGCACGTTACTTACGATGATATATATCTTAATGTATTATATTGTTTTTAATTGATACATTTGAAAAATGCAGTTTTATTAGTTAAAATAAACTTTGAACACCTCTGCCTTTACAATATCTTCCTGTACTAGTTATATAAACATTGTACATACATATTTTATGTACACATATACAGATATATTCAAACACTCTGTGCTTCTTCCTCAATTTCTTTCTTCAAATATTCAAATTACTGACCTCAGTGACTAAGTCTTTACTTAAAGTTGTTAAATCTGAATTGAAAATTCACCTGGTGCTCTTTGCATATAGTAGGTATATTACAAATGTTTGTTGAATGAAGAAATTTAGTAATTTACTTTAAAACAGCACAGAATATAATAGTCTTCAATTTAAATATTAATAATCTCAATAGAAATTATTTTTGCACTACAATTATTGTAAATATTAAAATATAATACATGTCCTTAAAGTTAAATTTAATAGCCAATAGAACCTGAAGAGTTTTTTGAAAAAGTTAATGTTATCAGGGTATTTTATCAGTTTTAGGCATGATTTTATAACTTCACATTCTGCTTAAAAAAAGAAAACAAAAATAGTTTTAAGTCTTCCCCAAGCTATGCTTCAAGTTTTCAAGAATACTATTTAACTGTCAGTTTTGAACATTAGAGGATATATCACCTCCCTTTCGGTTTCACCCTCTCGCACCATGGGATAAAAAGTGACAGACACCAGGGTTTCAAAGTTGATTTTGTGAAAACATAACTCACGAAAAATGCAGGTATATTTTACTTTTAATACTATAACAGATCTTTAAAGGCTACATGTGTATATCACGACATCCTTTAGTGAATAAATAACAAATATTCGCAATGTTCACCTCATTTTATGAAGCACTTGTACATGACTTATTTTGTTTGATTTTTATGAGTGAGTGAGATGTTCCCACAATTACCTTTCTTCTCTGGACAAGAAAGCAAAATCTCAGAGGAAATGAGTTATATTCCCAGTGCCAAAGCTGGACTCTGAAGCCACGTTTTGAACTCAGATCCTGCCCCCTTTCCATGACAGGAAGCTAGTGGTTCTGTCATTGTGGATACCTCTTTTGTGACCATAAATACTTCTTGGTACTGAACAGCTGTTCTGCATAGGTGTCTCTGTGAGAGTCTCTCAATATTGATCGCAAGAGAGCTAGAAAAACTTGTAATTTAGTCACAAAACTAATTTGCGTTACATCTGTGATACAAGTACTGCCAAGAAATATGCTCTTCTTGAGCTTCTTCTACTCCTAGTTTGGAGTTCAGTAGAAGAAAGGATGGGGTAAAAGCAGGACCTTGGGTTGTTACATCTTACTATGCACATGAACACCAAAGTTGGTTTTATTGAAGAGGGATTTTTGAAAAATAAAGAGTTTTCTCTGTTTTTGCGGGACTACACCCACATAAATTATACTGGTAATGACAGTTTTCATATCTTTCATTCTGTGCAGGCAGGTGGTAGCACATGTGTGACAGGAACTTTTCTCAGCGAGTGTCTCTAAGGGCTGTTGTAGTGCAGGTCCTTACAGATAAATTAGACTCTCTGCAGTTGGTACTCCAGAAATCTCTTCAAATTAAAGGAGTGCCCTACATATCCCTTCTTTGGCCATAATGAATTCACACCTACCTGTGCTGATATTACTTAATACCTTATAAAACAAAGGTGAAAGTAAGTCAGAGAAAAGATGATTCTGTGTAGTCACTTAATTGAGAGGCTGGTGAGCACTTCGGAACACACATATAACAGTACAACTTCTTGTGCTGTTCAGATATATCAACAATTTTTTTTTTAATCCTGGGCTCTTTAGCACATGAATCACAAGAAACATTGTTGTCCTAGCAGCAAGAATATTGTTTAGGTTTTTCCTGACAACAAAACTTCTACAATGTCCCCAGTTTCTGGAGCAAAGGACAGTAGGACTTAATTTGTGTGGGAGCACGTGTCTACCCACTGCAGGAAGTGACAGCTGATGGTCCTTAGAAAACTGTTTTCACATGAAGATTCATTACATTATTGACATGAGAAGAGGTCTCCACCTATTTCATAGTGCTCATCCCAGATAGCAGGTTGGGCTGGCTTTTAGGCTCATGTAATTTGGAAGTGAAGATAATACTTATTCTGGAAGTAGTGAAGAATGATCCTAATCTGCCTAATATATGAAAGATTAAACACACAAAAAAAGAAGAGCAGAATCATGCCATGGGACTAAATCCTCTGCTGATCCTGAAAAAGTACCACTTTCCTAGAATGTTGGAGTTTTCTAGCCAAGACATGCCTTTGCTTGCTCTCAGGACCTGACTGTATTTAAGGTGGAGTCCACCCAGCATCACAAGATTGTTCTAATTCCCTCAGAAAATTTAATTATCATTTTCTAGGCACTCCTCCCTAGATCTTCCTCACTGTGTGAGAAGGACCCACTTGCTATCAGTGACAATTAGGGAAAGGCTGCTGCAGAGGGGCTCTTTGTGTCTGGGCAAAAGTGCTTTCCTGGCACAATGGACAGCTTGGGCTGCTTTCTCACGCTATTTCTAGAACTATGGGAACAGCAGAGGGACACTGGCCTGACAAATAGTAGGTTAAAAGTCCAACTTCCAAAATTAGCACAGTAAAAAGTAGCAAGCGCCTGACCCTTGATGGCACTGTGGAGGTGCTGTTCTTTTATCTTTTCCTACCCCCAGCCATTTTATCTGTGGGATCTTAATGTCTTTCTTGTTGAGACCATGTAGTTCTCCCTACTATTGCTTACACCCGAGAACATTCTAACCTAATAAGCTCGCTCTTTTATCTGCAAGTAATTGAAAAGTGATGTAAGTGAAAGGTAAGAGAAATAATTAGGGCTAATCATTTCTGTTTATCACACAGAGTTAATTAATTTGGAAACTGTATTTGTATTTTGTTTTTCATTATTGTGCATATGTGTGTCTCTATGTTCTTCTGAATGACTTGTGAGTTTTATCAATATTTCCTGAAGTGTCTTTGTCAATGACTTTTGCTTTGGTTATCATTCAAACCTTTTAAAGAAGTTGAGATTTTTGGTTTTAGTTAATTTAAGAGATAGAGTGGGAGGAGGTGATTATGATTGTCAATTACTTTTTTAGAGAGAGAACATTTGTAATTAGATCTACAATTAACTTTGAATAATTCAACAGTGTGCTGTGCTGTTGAAATGAATTTAACAACACAGATGTTTTAAATGACAATATATAGTTACTCATAACAACCCCTTTGTAGAATCTCATGATCATGCAAGGTCATTTAGAGAGAATTATGAGTTTATGCATAATAAGTCAATGTTTTTCAATTTAAGAGAATGAATACGGCATGATTTTTATCACCTCATCTTTCCTTGCAGCTAATTATATACATGAGTCCAGCAGAATGTGGACTCATGTTTGTTTCAGGTATTATCTGAATTGATAATAGTAATAATCAACTTCTACAGAAAAAGTATGTGCCAGGCTCTGTGCTTTGCATATCAATTCCTTTACTCTTCACAAATACACTCGGAGATGGTTATTATTATTATCACATCTTTTCAAATAAAAAAACAAAGGCCCCACGAGGCAAAGCGAGGCATCCACATGCAAGATATCCTGTAGTTCGGAGCAGTTCCAACCCAAGGTATCTGTGGAACGATTATCCTCTGATATCTGTAGCATGCCCACAGTTTATCTCATAAAAAGTAGGTAAACATAAATTCCCGTGAAGATCAGATAATAATCGTACTTAATGCCGCCTGAGATTTATGTTTATGCAGCATGTGCTATTAAGTGCTTGAACGTGTGATCCCATTTAATCCTCCTCGTAATCTCCTTAATTAGGTGTTATTATTATTCACTTTTATAGGTGAACAAAATAAGGTTCAGAAAATAAGTTGCTGGAGGTCCCCAGCTTTCAAGGGGCACATAGACATTTTAGGGCATGCCATGTCTGCCTTCAGAATACGTATGCTCTTGACCAGCTTGGCCTAATAAAAGAAGCAGGGTCATCACACATCCTGCACAATGCATGTGTGTTGTTCCAGCATCTCTCACACCACAATTCCCTATGCCATATTCTTTCTAATTAATAAAATAACTAAAATGTATGTATTTAATAGTTTAAGTAAAATGACTATTGCATTATTTGCTCTGTAGTTCATATTATTTAATAAGTCAGTGAAATTGAGAGAAATGAGTTACATATAACATGATTTCAATTTAACTTACAATAACCTTGGATGTTGAGACTTCCAGCAGTAATGTTTGGTGGAGCTCTTCATGTGACAAACTGAGAATTCAGGTAGCATTAGTGTCATCCAATGAATAGACCTTTCTTTTTGACAGTACTTCTGGGGATTGTTCTCCTGAGCACACTGCTAGTTTGTAATAACAAAAACAATATCTACAAATAATTAGAAGATGTTTGACTTGTTAAGTGATGTAAAAAAGAAAAAAGCTTCCTATTTTCTGGGCCTAGAAGGATTGACATGTGCCAGGCGTGGTGGTGCAGACCTACAGCGCCAGCACTCAGAAACCTAAAGCAAGAGGACTGCTGCAAGTTCAAGGCCAGCCTGGCTACATACTGAGTTTCAAGCCCAGCCTAATCTATATAGCAATATCTTGCCTCAGAAAACAAAACAAACAGATTGACATATATGCATAGCATATCTATTTTTGAAACAGATATTATTATAATAATTTAGTAAATTCCAAATAGAAGCCAGGTAAGAGTCTAGCAGATTTGTCTTGCAGAAGTCAAAGAAGGCATTGTAAGAAGGAAGAGCTGGAATTCAGAGATCAAAAAGAACAATGGGAAGTTCACTGGATGCTAATGTGTTGTGTAATGTTCAAGGTGAACAAATGTTTGCAATATCATAGTGAAAATTAAGTCTTTGGCCTTGTTTGGGGCATAAAGCAGTTCGGCTTTTGTGATGATCTGAGTATTATTCTTTCCTGATGGCGTCCAACTTCCTGAGCACACATCACTAAACAGAACTACCAGCAAGCGCACATTTATAGCACTTATTTTCGTCGACATGGTGCATACATAGGAAATTAAAGAGAAAACAATGTAGCAAAAATGAGGAGATCTACCACCAGGAAAATGAATAAATATGCATGAAAAACCCTCGAATGCTGCAAAAAAGATAGTATAACATTTTCAAATAGTTGATCTCAGAACTGATGAAGTACTGCCCTTGAGTAGATGGCACCATACATTTGAGAATGTAGAGGTTAGGAGTTGTTTATAAGTTTAATATTATGCAGTAAAATATCTCACTTAAAATCTTTATAAGGAAAGATATATTTTTAAAGCCGTTTTCAAGCCACAGTGACAGCAGGGTATAAGAAGGGAATTAGCATATTTTACACATCTACTGTGTAGCAGAAAGTGTGCTTCATGCACACGGTCCCTTTTAGCAGAACTGGCATATATTTACCCTCTGGATCCGGGTAGTCTCTACAGCCCACAAATGTGTTCTCTGCGCTCTCAGCACATAGTATGTGCTCAGTGAAAATAGCAACTTGTTAAGGGTTGTGATTTCTTTTCCTTAGAAATGCTGTGCTATTCATCACCTCCACCATTTGAAAATCTGCTCACCTATTCCAATTTGATTGGTTATATATTTTACTTTCCATTGTAACACAGTATATCAAGATGACTTAACTCAGAAGAAAAAAAAACAAATTGCAGTGCACACAGTCTTGATTTTTCTTTGAGATTGCAAGTAATCTTGTTGCAAGAGGATCTTTGATAACATTTCCTGCTCCAATTCCTGAAGTATGAAGGTAGGACCTTTAGGGTCTAAATTATGAGACTGTGAAATTTGAAATCTGAATTAAAAAGATAGAGAGGGAAGATTATTTTAACTGAGTCCAAGAAGCACCTGATCATTCATTCACACAGAAGACTACAGCTATGACATTTCATTCCTATTTAGTATTCAACTATTAATGCATGCATATTAAATAGTGAGATTATATTTTATGCTTTAAAATTATCATAAATGATCAAATGACCTATTTGTTATCCACAAAAAGATGACTATAAGGGCCAGCCTGATAGCTCAGCGGACTAAAGTGCCTGCTTAGGTAGAGCACAGCGGCCGAGGTTCAATTCCTTGGTGTGGCATGCTGGCCCATCGCTGGGGTGTACTGAGACAGCAATGGAGACTGGGTGTGTGGTGCGTGCCCGTAATCCCAGCCCTGGAGATGAAAACAGGAGAATCACTACAAGCCCGATGTATGCAGTGAGGTCCTGTAGATCCTGTAGACGCTTTAGACCCTGTACTAAATACAGAAGAAAAAAAAAAAAGGATAACCATAGTTTGGTATTTTTTGTCTAAGTTTTTAAGTTTAAATAGTATTGCCTTGAATAAGTAGAAATGGACTATGCATAATGCTGACAATATGTCAGTATTCCACAAATTTTGATTCATCCAATCAAAGTGCACAATTTACCTTGAATTCTTAATTATAGTTCATACAATGCTTCAGATTAGCACATTGCATGAAACAAATGGCTCAACTAGCTTTTCCCAGCCCCCTTTTGTTTTTTCACTTTGTGTATTGAAATTAAGTCCTGCCACAGATTCCATTATATGAGCTCTAAGAAATAAGAGCCACATTCTACACTGGAAACAGGTTTTATGGACTATGTATTGTTGACTTGTGTTTCTAATTCAAATCTGATAATCAGATACAAATAGATCAGAAGTTGACAAGAATGAACCTTAAGCTTATGAGTTGATAAAATTCAGTCATTGTGATGAAAATGCTCATAGATTATCTCTGCTTAGGCTTATATTCACATAGTAAGTGTATTTGTTACCAAATTTGATTCTTTATAAGTCAAATGTTAAATAAAATTGAATGAGTGGAAAGTTCATTTGGATCTTAGGGTATTTGATGGACCATAATGTTTATGATAGTCTCGCATATATTATATTAGAGAAATGAGGATTTTATGTCAATAATTATGATAGTAATGGTAACATTCAATAATGGTCAAATTATGTAAACATATCCCATGTAACTGTAGAAGATTCAAAGCCAAATAAGTTTTTTTTGTGGGTATTAATGGAAGCAAACTTTGCTTTTTTTTCTTTTCACTATTGTGAAATAAGCTTTACTAGTTCCTAAGGTAAAATCAAACTGTGCATTTAAATACAGATATTAATTACTCAAGCTAGGGCTTTCTTCAGGAAGCTATTAAGTGTCTTTAGATAGTTATTGTAGGTATGAATGTGAATCAAATTGATAATGACACATACAAAGTAACTTTTAAAGAGTTCATCTTCTGTCATTTATCACATTAAATAGAGTAAATTATTAGTTACTTGGTAAAGTGAATCCTCATACACACATTATTCAGGAATTATTGATGAAATTTTAATAATTAGAGATATACGATTTTAGTTTTAGTATGTATCTACCAGTACAATTTATTCTATAGTTCTGAATGTTAAAGTTAATAATTTGAAATAGTTTACTATTAATTACTATATACAAGATA
>NW_004524751.1:3392998-3408532 GCF_000260255.1 Octodon degus
AAAACATAATTTCTGTGGTCTTTCTTTTCTTTTCTTTGTCAATTTTGACTATGTGCTTGTTTTGAAATTTTACCAAAATGTTGACCAAGATTATCTTTAAAATGTTTCATATCCATAATAAAAAATCATTTTAATAGTACAATCTCTGAATGTGTGAATTTTAAAATTTCTGTCACAGAGATTATCTGGTCACTGTTTAGTATCTTAAATTATATAAGAAGTACAATTGTCAATTGAATCTCCTAGGGTATCTACTACACATAAATGAAATAAAACTTTTAAAATGTAGATAGTAGACCTTGAAAGGTTGCATGGTAGTAGCTATGTATTGGTGTTTAAATAGAGATAATGTAATGAGAAATGTAGTTTAAAATGCAATAAAATAGATTGATATTTTATGTCATTTCTGAAATTATTAAATACACTTAGTTGGATTAAAAACATCTAGGATGATTATTTTAAAATATAAGGGATGTAAATGGTTGGGTTGTATACATTCCTCTTCTGTTATTTTCTAAATCTGAGAGGATTATAAATTTGAGACAGGTATAAGAGTTTAGGATAGAATGTTCTTAACTAGAAAAGATTTTTAAAGGTGAGAAATTCCACAAAACCTAAAAATAGAACTCACCTATGATTCAGCTATCCCACAACTGGATATCTATATAGAAAGAAAATGAAACCAACACACCAAAAAGATACTTCACTCTGCAGCAATATTTGTAAATTCACAGTGTAATTCTTATAAGTCTGTTAACAGTTAAAGAATATGGAATACTATTAAGGTACAATGAAGCGTGAAATTCTGTCATTTCAATTATATCGGTGGATCTAGACGACATCATCATAAGTGAAATAAGTCAGGCATAGGGTGACAAACACAACACGATCTAGCTCATAGGTGGCATGTATAAGTATCTGACACCATAGAAGCGGGATACGTTATATTGGTTATGCGAGCCCGGAGCACGGGGAAAGGAAGAGGAGGAAAAGCAGGAGAGAAATTGGTCAGTGCGTACAATGTGATTGTGTGGTGGATGAAGTCAATTCTGGTTTATAGGAAGCAGCAGGTAAATATAATTTACAACAATGCATTGTGAATCTTAAAAGAGACAAGGAATTTGAGTGGACTTGGCGTAACCAATGTTGAGGATCTCAGGTAATGGATGTCCTTACTACGCTGAGGTGAGCACTGCCCCAGGTACACATAGTTCAGAACATCACGAGGTACGTCATTGATGTGTATAAATATGAGTGAGTGAAACAGCTTTTAAAATTAAAATACTGAGATTTAGCTGCCTATGGCTATCATCAGTAACTGCAGTATGGAACTAGGAACAAAACCAAGATGCTAGAGTTTACCTGCACTTTTTTTTTCCGAATTAAGCTATGTTTCTATTTTAAATGAGCAGAAAAGTTATACAATGAAACATAATTTTGAACAACAATGAATTAATTCAGATACGGACCCCAAACACAGTTTCTTCTGCTCTTTTACTTAGTAATCTGATAATAGTAGGACACTCACATGGATCTTTGGAACTACACTGCTAAGGTTTGGATTATTTCACTTAAATGCTGTGAAAATTTGGGCAAGTTATTTAACATTTCCTGCCTTGGTTTCCTCAGTGTGAAAAGGAACAATAACAAGATGTCTTCCTAAGGTTTTTTTATAAGGAATAAACCCATTAAAGTAAATTGCTTTGCAAACTTCAAATACAAGGATATATATGCTAGGTAGTGCAATGTTAAAGTGAAAATTCTGTACACCAGTTTTCACATAGACTTAGACATCCACAAAATGATGAAATCATGATCCATTAAATAAAATTAAAGTCATACCCAACTTTAATTTTTGCTGAGTTTTATAGCAAATCTCTGTGGCTGCAATCTTCTAAGAAAAGGAAAGAAAAATCTAGCAGCCCTACAGGATCAATTAAATAGAATTGACTCTTTTTAGCTAAACTTGTAGAAGCTGAGTAACTGCTAAGATGGTCTTTTTTGCTTATTTCACAATTGCTTCTCTTTGTTGTCAAGGTAATGATTTAACAATCACCTTTTTCTCGCTGTTGCCTTCCTCTTCCCTGAAAGAAAAGGCATGTACCAAGTGAACAGTCTTCTTAAGAGCATAGCTAAAAATATGAAATAGAAAACATAGATGGATTCTCATGTGCAAGTAGCAGTTTTCAAAGCTCTCACCAGGGTTCTGTGATTCTGTTTCAGAAGGGAAGGACCTGTTCTCCTGCAGCGTGTGGAAGAACGATCTTTTTCAGATCAGACGTTAGTAGTTCAACAATTTTAATAAAGGCTGTCCCTTTGAATATTTACTGCTTGTCAGCACTGCGCTTTATGCACTTCCATACATTTATTTAAAAAATTAATATGCCCCCAATTACATGTGTGAAATTTAGACTCTGAGGGAAGAAACATCCATGCCCTTTCATTTGGGAAAAATCAAATAAGTAGGAGTTAAACACAGTAGTAAGTCTACATTGCCCTTAACACTGATGCCTATATGAATTCCTGAAGTCTTTTTTTGGATTTTAAGGCTTGTTTCTGATGTGCCACATATATTCTTATCCCTGCCCAGGGTTTTCTCTGGTTATTTATAATATTTTATCTAGTTTTTTTTAATCTCCTCATAGAGAATGTGTAAGTGTTTGTATGCCTTTAAGTGAGTCTCCGTTGGGTGAGCTTTTCTTCACAGTTAAATTGACCCAGATTCTTGTAAGTCGTTGGTACTTTTCAGGAATATTGCACTTTTCAAAGATACATTAACACTTTCAGATTTCCAGAGTATTTTACTGACTGGTGCTGATGTGCTCAGGGAACTGAGTTAACATATCCTATAAAAGGGCGTACATCTTAGGGAATAAGTCCTGTATAAATATAGCAAGTCGTGTGTTAGGTATGCATAGTCATTCAAGTTCAACAAGAGATGCGGTTCCAAGCAGAAAGTGTGAAGTCGGATTGTTGCTGTCTACATTTTATTTTATTGTATCTGCTTTTCTCACCTGTGATTGTTATTGAAGCCACAGGTGGCCCACCTTGCCCTAGCAAGGGAGGGTGATGCATCTTTTTAATATGGAAGCAATTATCTTAACATAAAAATGCTATTGATTAGTGCTTGCCTAATCATTTTTGAAGAACACACATATTTATGTGAAACAAACAGACAAAAAGCAGGGAGGGGAAAAAAGATGAAGCTGAATTTGTGGTTCAGGATTTCAATGGAGAGCACTGTAGAAAGTGGATGAATTTCTAGAAAGACACATAGACAGTATATAATTCATAGTATCATTAGCTTTGAAGGAAGAGTACAGTGGTCCTATCCATGAAATACTGTGCCTATGTCCACAGCAGATAAAATATCCAGGACAAGAGAAGTGAAGGAGTGGAGGAGAAAAGGGAGGGAGAGAGAGAGAGAGAGAGAGAGAGAGAGAGAGAGAGAGAGAGACAGAGACAGAGACAGAGACAGAGACAGAGACACAGAGAATGTGTAAGCTTTGAGCGAATGAGAAACTTGTGAGCAAAGAAGCTGCATCGCATAGCTTCAAGAAGTAATTTATTGTTCTATATAAGAGATGATGTGAGACATAAAGATATCCAAACTTGCAGTACATGATTATCATTCCTTGAAAGACTATTTCATTATCGTTTCAACGTCCTGAGTCAACTTGAGCATTTGCCTCCCATTGCTAGAAACCGCGCAGGGGCAGATCCGGTGACCAAGTGGATGAGGGCACATGGTGATGTTTCCGCTGCTCTGCCTTTTTGGTGGCTGATGCTCAGCAACAGCAGCATTCACTGCATTTTTATCATAGTTCTTAGAACATGAAAGGGGATTTATAGAACTCCTTCAAAGAGTAGGAATAATGATGGGATTTGTTCAAAGCTCGGGAGAGGATTTTGAGTGGGATTGATGGGAATATGTCTAATATTACTGTTCTAAATTATTTTATTTAAACATTCAGAATATATTTGATAACCCTTTGCATGTTTTACTCTGACTTTTTTTTTTTTTGCTAAAGATTAAAATAAAGAAATGTAACTGGAGTGAGATTATGCATCAAGCATTTTGGTTTCTGTTTTCTTTTTTGATTGGCATGACCTATTTAAACGTAAAACATAAATGATATAGGAGAGGGAAATCATTGCTCAAACAATTTTCCTGAGTTATTGATAAAGGATTGTATGCAGAGTAGGGCCTTAGAAAATAGCCAGTTCAAGCGTAGGAATGCAAAGAAAGACAGCTATGCATGAAGTCAGATGGCCTGTAGGTGTGAGATGGCTTTCTTTCTAAGAAAAGTAAACTCTAATGCAATCAGTCAAGAAAGAGGTTGGGGGAAAAGTATAGGATGTTTGAGAATAAAAGAAGATAGAAGCTTTCTAACGAAGAGTCTAGATACTTACCTAGGCATGGAAGATTTCCGCAAGAATCCACTAGTAACCAGGAACAGTGGCTCCCTTTATGGGGGAGAACTTGGTAGAAAGAGAAACCAATTTTTTATTCTGTTAAATGCATACTTTTAAGGATATTTGATTTATTATATATGAATTTTTAAATCTATGAAAACATAAAATAGAGTAAGCTTTAACCTCCTTGGCAAAGTGCTTCTACTGTATTCCCTTGTTATAATTAAAGAAAACTACTTAGTTGGATCATCACATTTTATTCTAATTACCTTTCAAAAACTAAATATATAGTTTCTTACTGCATTAGGAACTTTTCCTGATATGAAAGAATCTTTTATTAAACCATTTTGGTGTGAGCCCCTCTACAAGGCCTGAAGCAGCCAGGAAAAAGTAGTGAGGGAGTGAGTAGAAATTGAGAAAACGTTTTAGGCATCTCAGTGACATTAACATTTAAGCCAAGTTGGGAGTAATTCCACTCTTATGCTTGTTATATGACTGGGTCTGAAGCAATTTTTCTAAAATGCATTTCTTAATCTTTCACATTAAATTCAACTGAGCCACATAATCTACTATCTCCACAACCATGTTAAAATATTATAGCTATTCTACAACATACATTCTTATTCTACTGAGCTCTCTCCCCAGACCCTTACAACACAGATTCTATATTTGTTAATTTTAGCATTCTTCCTTTGGGTCAACCAGGGTGCTTTTTGGAGAATGTATTGAACTATTTACAGTAGACACAGTGTCACCTTTTCTTCGCTTACTGTATTTTAACGACATTATGTAGAGTCAAACGATTTGATTGTCTTTAGTTTACCTGAGCTTATTGTATTAAAAAATGTTATTGTATTTTAATAAAATGTTTTATTGGACAATATAAAAAAGATTTTACTTAAAGCTTATACACTTATTACATTAAAATAAACAATGACATTTATTTTTGCCTTTTACAATGAAAGGAAATTTGATACTCTTAATAATAGCTTCACAAATGAGGAAAAAGAAACACGGTAGCGGGAATGGAAAATCCTAGTTCAGTATTATTTTATTCTGCATTAGTTACTTTAAGATAAGCATGTCATGGAAAAGCCTTTTTGATGTGAATAAAACTAGGCAGTGTACTGCCTACCTTAATAGTATAATTATTTTGAAGTATATAAATCATACTAATTGAGCTGTCACATATACTTATGTCTCACCAAAATTAGCTTTATATGTATTTAAGTAGCAATTTAGTTATAATCCACAGCTCTGTTACTTAGTCCAAATCATTGTAAATATTTTTTAAAGTCAGAGTATGACAAGATTTAAGTGATTTCTAATGCATCTTTACAGCCTCATAATTGTTAACTTCAGTTACTGGACTCATCAAAATATTGTGGTTCCCTGTAAAATGAGTTCCGCACTTGCATTCTGGTCACACAAGCATTTTTTAAGATCATCAGAAGTTACCGTCTCCACACTTGGGATCTTCATGGGGTGCTACTTTCTCAGCGCCACAGAGTAAACTAGTGCTCCCCTTGCTATTAAGTCGCTCAAGTCGCATTCTATTCGAGATGACACAGATGTGTAGATTGCCACGGCGGCAACCTCCCTTTCCACCAGATTTTGAAGAAAAGCTAGTACGCTTCCACCCAGCATAGGGCTCAGATTTTCCCTTTCTGTAGTAAGCATGCATTACATATAGAAGACAGTAACCTTAGCGAAGGTGGTTTGCTGAGGCTAGAATGAAGACAATGAGAAATTAAGTTCAATATGTGAAATACAAAAGAAATAGAAGCTGGAACTTGAAGTTTAAAAAATAAGAAATTTCCAAAAGACACTGTGGCATTCAGATACACACACTTAGCTCTTTGTAAAGTCTCCCTTTCCTAAGAGTACTACTCAAATTTAGGGAGCCGTGGCCAAGTACTTGCCTGCCAATAGTTCACTTGTGGTCCTTTCTCTGGAGTAGAGGGAAAAGGTTTGTTTCTTTAAGCATGTCCAAGGCTTTGATTACTTCTATTACTACACAGTCTCTATATCTGGCTATTAAATTGCGCAATTTTCCTTCATCACAGACTTGGGCTGCTTCAGGTTGAGCACACTGTACTCCATCTTCTAATTCCAGTAAAGTCAATTATATAAACTCTTTTGCTTTTACAAAATGCTCTTTAGCACACTGGTTTTCTTGTAGCAGGCAGAGCTCAGCAAAAGAGAATTGTGGAACCTTTTCAGGTACAGCTGTGTTCTGCTCAGCAGGTGCATTTATTACTAATGGGTAAAATAGCCTCCTTTTTTTAGCTACATAATGCTTCTGAAGCCTTCCGTTTTCTGGTTTTGATAGACATTGTGCTTACACTGAGCGAGCCAGGTGAATGCCATTGATCGCACCACGAAGCTGCAGCAGGAGCCTCTCTTTATCATTCAGTTTGCTTCCCAAGACAGCATCTGCCTTTGTCTTAATGGGCTGATTTGCATTGTATACTGAGGTCCTCCCAGACTTAACCACTTGCACACACTTGCTGCTGTGTGTGTAAACACAGATAACAAGAAAGGATTCCAACAATTTTGTTTTCATATTTACAAAATAAATATTTGAACAGAATGGATGTCATTGATCACTTTGGGGTAAGCAGTGCTTAATGAATGTGCTCTGAAATTCTGGCATTGGTGAAATTTAAATTCTTAATGCTGATGGATTGTTTTGCTTCAGATTTTTTTCCCCAAAACTCATATATTAATAAATAATCCAGAACCGTGTGTAGATTCATTGCTTATACACACCATTGCCTAACAAAATATCCCTTGCTAATAATGACTAATTGCACCTTTGAGAAAGCAGGAGGATTTGGGAAGAGAAGAGAAGATAGCATGCTTGGTTGTGTCTCAGATATTCCGGCATCTATGATCTGTGTTTTCATGGCAACTGTAGAAGGAGTCAACTCATGAATTCAGAAACGTTTTTATTCCAGGCATTTACTCAGTCGCTGGTGCAAGTGAGATCAATGGACTGGTAGACTACATAGTACCAGATATCTCTTTGAATTTGGTACTAAAAATGCAAAAAACTTGGCCTTATAGCGCACTTGCAGGGTCAGCATCTGCTTGGAAGTCTGTCAGTCTCGGTCTTGGTCTCTCTCTCTCCCCTGCTCCCTCCCTCTCTCTTTCCTCTGACTCTTATTTTCTTTTGTACTGTACAACAAATATATAAGTGGTGAGGTTTAGAGAAGAAAGAACACTGGTCAAATTTAGGTGATATGTTTGAGCCATTCTTTTTTCTAGAAAAGCAAAATGCTGTTTGACAGAAGGGTTGAACCCAATTCCTTGAGAGAATGCATTTTGTACTCTCTAGCCAGTGAAGTAAAGAATAAAGTTGGATGTTTATACTCTGAAATTTCTCAGTAGCAGGCTTCTACCCAACAGGCAGTTCTCTTCCTTGCAGATTATCGTGAGGAGCTCATTAATCTGCCTCTTCCACCACGATGGCTAACATAAGTCTCTGTCCTATATTTGTGAGTGTGAATCCATAAGACATTTTATTTGGAGACAGTGTTCAAGTAGTGACATTACACTTTGGTTTATTTCAGGAACATTTTTCCTTTTACAGGCAGTGGAAAGGGACTTAATTCATTTTGCTGAGCTCTTCTTATAAAATAAGAATGTACGTGGTACACATGGATGAAATGGTGTGCACGATTTTAAATGCTGTGCCTGGTATCCCTACTGGAAAGATCCTGAATGCTGTGCTGTATATTCCTTTCTCTCTCTCTCTTTGCTTAAAGGACAGAAGACATTAGAAGTTTTACAATGTTTGAATCATATGCCAGTATTTCCCAGCTAATCTGCACATTAGAAACATCTGCTGATCTTTTGGATATTCCAAAGCTCAGGGCATATTTCAAGCAAATCACAAGCTCTAAGGGTGAAACACAAACATCAACATTTTTGAAGTTCCCTAGGTGATTGAATGATAAGTCAATTCGGGGAACCACTGTCACAGACGAAGATGATGTGATTGTGCATGATTTGAACCGTACTATGTAGCTCTCCTGATTGTTCTACTTAATTTCATCCTCAGGCTACAAACTTATTTTTCAGCAAAGTTCTTAAATGAATATTGCTTCCTGACTTATTTATAACTTACAATGAAAATTTGAACTATGAAAATTCACATCGTCTTATCAGGTTCTAAGCTGGATGTAAGCCTGGAAAATCCAATCATTTGAAAGACAAACATTACACACTGGAGCTAGGTCTTAGATATCATCACTTACCCCCTGTTGTACTCTTCTGCACAGATGTCTCTGCATAATAACAGTAGTGTATTAGTATAGGGGCTGTGGAGGCACGCTCTGGACCACTGCCAGTATTCACAGTGTAAATACTCCCACTGTGACTGGTGTCACATTAACAATCGCTTGCAAGACTGGTGAGTACTTATCAGTCAGCTTACACACTGATACAAATTTGTCCCACTACACTACTACCACAAATATTCAGTAGGAGAGCTGGTTAAGTAGGATACAGTAGGTCCTCTGATTACACAAGTATTTTTTCATTAACATCTTTTCACTCCTGTAACAAGCTGTTCAACTTTATAATCCTCCATGTTTGTTTATTTAATGACAAAACAAAAATTAGCCCTTGTTACAGTCATAATTTTCTTCTCAGTTTCCCTGACAAGTACGTACAGCTCAGTGTAATTGATGTGTCTAAAATATTTATTAATTCTTAGGACACTGTGGCAATATTACTCATGCAAAAAAGCAAAGAAATTAAGCAGACATAAAACAACAAATTCTTAAAATTATAGGTTTCACACTTACATGGCTTAATGCCATGGTATCTTCTGAAAATAATGAAAACCCATCTTCTATCTAAGTCAGTAATACCAAAATTTTGTTTGTTCAAGATCTGCTTATATGGGCACAGGTATTTTTTTAACATTAGAAAGGATAGATGTTAAAATATTAATTATGCTGAAAACATTTGGCTGAGACTTTTTTTCATGACCAATGCTACCTCCAAAGAATTTTTCGGCATGTAGCACCAAAACTCGATTCCTATTCAATGAAGTCTGAGAATAGAAATATACGCTATCTCAGAGGAACTTCATAATTAATAAGTATTTTTGACTAATGGTGATTTATTTAATTTTGTATAACTGAAAATTATGCAAAGAGAGTTTTCTAAAATGTAACACCTATGGCCAGGCATGGAAGTGCATGCCTGTAACCCACGCACTCACGAGGACCATTTTGAGTTTGAGACCAGCATGGGCTATAAAGGGAGCCCAAGGCCAGCCTGAACTGCATAGGAAAACCCTGTCTCAAGCAGAGAAGTAAATAAATAATAAATAAAATAATAAAATGTAGCACACATGATTAATAGTTTCAAATTCCACATGAACGAATCACAAACTGTATGATTCAGACAATCTTTTCAGAGGTTTAATATGCTAGTGACATATTAGGAACTGACTCCTTCTTAATTTGTTTCAGCATTTTAAGAATGATCTCCTGGGACTGGGCTTAGTACTGGGATGGAGGAGGATATGAAAGTCTCAGTTGTTATCCGGCACTAACCTTCCTTGTTTCAATCTCTAATAATATGGGGGTGTTTTGTTTTGTTTTGTGTTTATATATATATATATATTTTTTTTTTTGGGGGGGGGAAGGGTCCATGGACTCTAGTGATCCTCCTGCTTACAATCTCCCTAGAGCTGGGATTACAGGCATGCACCACCCTGCCCAGTCTCAACCATTGTTTCAGCATTCCCGCGTGGTGAGGCCTGCACAACAGGCCCAAGGACATAACCCTGAACCCTGTGCCTGTTTGCAGGTGCTTTACTGAGCTGTTTGGCCAACCCTTAGTAATGTGTCTTAAAAATACAAAAAACCCTTGGCCAATTCCTGATACGGTGTTTTTTATAAAAATGTGAATAATCTTATTAGTGTCAAAAAAAAAAAAAATTGAAGAAACAAGCTGACTGTAGGAAGAAGCCTCCAGTATTGTCACTGGGCTGAGATTCTGTGATGAAGGGCCGGTGTCACCAGTGAAGGTGCTACGTGGCGGAGCAGCTCAGGCAGCTCTGCAGGTTTTGAGCGTGAAAGCTCCGATCTTGGGTGCGCTCTGTTCCTGTCACTGGGCATGCGTACCTGTCTCTTCTGCTGATTCATCTACGTGACCTTGGAAAAAGTCACTTAAAACTCTAGGTATATTTATTTTTGAAAACAGAGCGATGGTTTAAATTTAACTACTTTGGAGTATCACTAGAAAAACACCTATGGAATGCTTTTCAGGCCCTGAGGGAAAGAAAAATTTGAGGCTTTTCATACATTGTTCTTAGCTGTTACTTGTGTTTTTTCTTGAATTTGCAATTCAATCAAAAGTGACAGAATTTTGTGAGTACTGAACTTTTTTCTCTACAATTATTCATATCCTAATATTACCATATTTAAAATTGTTAATGTGGGCCATACTGAGTACACAGTTCTTTCCTCCATAGCTTCCTATGTGTAAGACAACTTGGGGTTAATAAATTTGGACTATATTGAATTATTTTGATGAATTCATGCACCTAAGATATTTAAATGGCAAGGGAATGCCCATCTCTAACAAAACTAAACAAGAAAATGTGGATATAAAGGAAGGACCATTTTGTATGTGTATATACAAAATAGGATAAATATACAGCTACTTTCTCTTAATTCAATGAGAAGAAAGATTTGTACTAATAGCACTTGGACAGGATGTCATGTCTGCATCTTGTACTATGAATAACCACTATGAAGACAACAATATGCAATGTATTAATTATTGAAACTGTCCTATTAATTGGTTTTGAAACTGTCTCATTGCTATTTGTTTCTCAATCTAATTAATTTAGAAAAAGAAATAAATTAGAAAACGTAGCAGCACATCTGCATTGGAATGTTTACACTAGGGCCAGCCAAGTAGCTCAGTAGATTAAAGCTCCTGCAAGCATGCGTAGGGACTGGGAGTTCGATCCCCAAGCCTGCGATGCCAGCCTGGACCCCGGGGCCGCACTGAAACAGCAATTCAGACAGGGCGTGGTGGTGCAAGCCTGTTATCTCAGCACTTGGGAGGCTGTAAACAGGAGACTCACTATGAGTCCAATCTAGTAGTGAGAACCTGAACACTCTGTAGACCCTTCCCTAAAATACAAAAAAAGAAAACATTTACACTATATTGATTTATATATGATAAAGCTGTGTTCCTTTCTTTCCCTTATCTCTTTGGTTATTTAGGCTCCAATATATATATTAAACTTGATAATCGCATGAATTTTCTGTCATGTTAATTCTCATTGCATATTTTATACAATATTCATAGTACTTATATTTTATATAACTAGTTGGAAGTCATTAGTTGTCACAAAGCCTGAAAAAATGAAATGGTATAAGCAAAAACATTCTAATTGCGTTATTGATTTTTTCACGTCTCATGGAACACATTTCGTGTGACTTCTTGTTCTTTCTCCTCACCCTTTTATTTCAAACACGGATGCCTTTGAAATAAACAAACTGTAACTGTTAACTGCAAGCAGGGTGGAGAGAGATAGTGTGCATAAGAAAAATAGTTGCACACCTCCTCACTGTATTTCCTGGGTCATGCCTGATTTACGTAGTCCTTACAGACATGAAGGATTCAAAGGCAAGCCTAGAGCTAAATGTATTGAATCTGGAATTCGATGTGATATGCTGATATTTATTAGCTGCTAACACATCAAACATTAATGCATAGCATTCAGCACGATAATACATTTTGTCTTCTTGTATATTAGGAAAGTGAGGAAACTGGCACGAAAGCGATCGGAAGTTGAAACAGCAATTTTCAACTGACTTTTCAAGACTTCTCTGAAAACAGATCTTTTTCATATCATTTTTGTGGTTGTCATTCCTTTTGTGGTTTTTATAGTTTTAAGTGCTCCAGAAATTTACATCAGACTATCAACTCAAAGTCAAAAGCAAAAAATAACGCTTCTTAAAAACATTCTAAAGTCATTATGATCATCAGCTTCCACTTTGCAGTTGGAAATGAGTATTTTCACCTGAAGAGTGCACCTACCATCCAAGATACTGCGCTGCTGCGCCGGGTACCACACACCCCGAGCCTGTAACCAACCTGGAGGTAGAATCCTGTCAACGTATGTAATTGTGGGGCTCAGAAGGTTGAAGTCTTTTCCTCCAGGTCTGTCTCTCCTCAGGAAACAATCTAAAACAGGTTTATTATCTTCTACCTAAAATATGAGGTATCTAAATGATTCCCCTATAGTTTCAAATATAAACAGAAAATAGTGAATTACATCATTATTATTTTTAAGAACAGAAAGTGGAATATTTAGGTCCTTCAGGAATTAAAGCTTCCTTCCTTTAAAAAAGAAAAAAAGTGTTGCATGTTGCACTGATTTCATTTAAGAGCCGTATGCAGCACCCAGTAAGGTAGGAATTTTGTACCACATGGACAGTACTCTTCTTGCAGACTGTTAGCTAAGAGGATGCTTAATATTCCAGCATATAGTTGGATGAATTAGAATCATTTAAATTTTAAACTAATTGGTTAGGGGTACTTTATTGCAGTTATCTCCCCACTCCCTTCAGAATTTTTGAGACAGACTGTTCTGGTTTGTGTCTAGGTGTTTCCCCAAAGCCTTGTGCAGTGATGGGGTGGACTTGTAGACTTGTGACTAATTCATGATCCACTGGAATTATGGGTGTGGGTGCTACACGCAGCCTGGGGCAGATGGCCTGAAAGTAACATGAGGGAGACAGACTTGCTCTTTGCTGCCATTGTTGCCTCCACCCCTCTCTTAGCTCTCTGCTATTTGCCACCATGAGAGGCTACTCTCTTCCATGTGCTACTCTGCCTTGGAGCCAGCTGAGTTTGGACTGAAATCTCCATTAACTGTGAGCTAAGTAAACCTTTCTTTCCTTCATTTTGGGTGTCAGGTACTTGGCACAGCAACAAGAGAAGAGCAAGGGAGACACAGAATCACCGCAGAATTCAGGTTGGCCTTAAACTTGCCATGTAGTTCATGCTAGCTTCGAACTCCTGGTGATCTTCAGGCCTCAGCCTCGGGAGTGGTGCTATTTCAGATGTGTGCTGCCACACCTGTCAATAATCTGACACCTTATCTCTCGAGAAAAACTTGGAAGCCCACAATTTTAGTGCATGGCATGTTTTCACTGCTTTAGTGTCAGTATTTGCCTTTTGGTCATTAGCAAAAGCTATCTTAAATAAGATTTGGAGCATAATCAAGGTTCTATTTTATTTTATCATTGATATACATACCCTAATTAGGTTCCACCAGATTTTCAATTAAATTAAGCATGGATGTATTAAGTACTTCATCTTATTTAGGGAAATGATGGAGAAAGTCACAGATTATGAAAGTGAAGTAAGCAGTAGAAATCAACACAATGATCTAATATACTCCCACTGCTTGGCTTCACCTGTTGTAACAGGTTCATGTTATTACTTAGTTATTGCAGATTGATTAGACACGCAACCTCCTAAAGCAGTGGACGGCAACAGCTTAAATGAATGAGTCAATTGGTGTAATTTTAGCGCTCCAGGAAGATCAAAACTCTAATAGAACTGGAGATTCTCGGTGGTTCTGAAACAAAAACACTGCTCTGGGTAATCTGTATTTATTTCATTTTCAGACAAAGGACCAGATACTGAAGAAAATGTGGGAATTTGAGTGGAATGTAGCAGGACCTTGGGAGATATTTTCCCAAGTAGTAGGATGTGTGATTCGGGGGAGGCACCTTATCTTTAGGTTGACATTATTGAGGAGTGTTGAGCTTGCAGTTGCAGTCTCCTGTGTGTTAATTGGGGCTGGAGTCAAACGTCCTCAGCTGTGGCCTCCTCTTGGCCTTCGATGTGTCACAGCTTCACAGGCCAATTCAGTCCTCACTGGGGACCAGTGGCTCCTAGAGGTTCCCCTACATTGAATATCTGCTCATCTCTAGACTAGGGACCTGGACCTTCAGCAAACTCACAATCAAACACAGAAAGTCAATTGGTGAACTTTAAATCAGCTCAGAGCCCTTCAAAGTGGACTCTATCAATGGTGATCTTGCAGTTGTCTAAAGTTTGTAGTGTAAATAATTTCCTGTTAAATTATTAAATATTATTTTGAGCATAAGTTATCATTGTATATCTAAATACATTTTACTTCATTTAGGTATAGTTTTATGTACAGCAGTAAAGATAAAATTCTGATGTGAAATAAGCTACACAAAGAATTATTTGGATGACCACATGTTTTGTGTAAATTTAAACAGAAATAGTCTGCAGTAAAATATCCCAACAATTATAAAATGATTTTAAAAAACTGATACCCAATGTTAGAGAGTTAATATTTTCACGATATATAAGACATCACTGTCAGAAAAAGCTTGGCTTATATATTTATGTAGCAGTGGGTTGGGCAGTGGTTCTGATTAATGCAGAATTAATTAACAGACATGTTTCCAAATTCTCAGGACCTTGAAAAGTAGGACTGACAATATATTTACTGTATATGCCATTTGATAGCTTTTTGTCTGCTGTTACATCAGATTAACATAGATGTGGCAATTTTTGTAAAATGTTAATTCATTTCTCATAGATCTGAAAACTAAGAAGCCCACACACTTGATTTTATAATGTCCTTGAGGTAACTAAGCTCTTCTCTAAATAATAGAATTAATCCATTCATGGAAATGGAACCCTTAGGACTTAGCTATAAAAGTTCCAACTTCTCCAGCACCTTCACAGCGGCAATTAAAATTCAATGTAAGTTTTTAACTGAACATTGAAACAATAACAACTAAGAAATTCAATCAATGTAGAACAACCTGTTAGCCAGAAGAATTAATTCTAGGCATATTATTCAGGGTGCAGTACAGATAGTTTTAATAGTGACATGTATGTGGGAATTGAGCTCAGAACTGGACAGTTTTGACTAAAGGAAGATGGTGTGACTTGTATCATCATCCGTGGAGCTATAATGAAATATTGGAAACACAATACTTTATATTTTAGAAAAGCTTAGCACAACTCCTTGTTTGCCAGCTTTCCTATAATTTGCAGACACCTGAGGCTATTTTAAAAATGTTG
>NW_004524751.1:3410342-3438004 GCF_000260255.1 Octodon degus
AACTGGTAAAGGAACTGTGACAATTGAGATGCAATAGTCCTCCCAGTCTTGAATTTTAATACAGTAAAAGTGAAATGGAAAGTTTACCAGAGATGACTTGACTTTTAAATTGCATTTTTATTGACATAATGAAGACTTTTAATTTTTTGCTTGAATTTTTCAGACAATTTTGAGTTTTCTTTTTTCTTAATGTTTAACCATCAGATAAAAAGCATTTTAAAATGTTATCATATTTTGAAATTCCACCAGAACCTGTGTATTTAGAAATATCATAAATTTGTTTCCAAGTAGGGAATTCTAGTAACCTGTGCTAAGTTGTCAGCAGACAGCTGGAAGGCCAGCTGACGCTCAGCTCAGAAAGGTGATGTGTAGCTACTCAACTTTTTCAGAATTTCAAGGGTCACATGGACTGCTGACATGGGAGAGAAGCTATAAATAATCACGTTTTCTGTCTTTTTGTGCATACGATTTCACAATATAGCTTTATATTGACTGTGCATTTTATTTATTTATTTATTTATTTATTTATTATTGCAGTACTGGGGCTTGAACTCAGGACTTTGCACTGGCCAGGCAGGTGCTTATGCCACTAAGCTGTCTCCCCAGCCCTCAACTGTGTATTTTGAAATTACTAATAATGTTAGTGAACCATGTGCACTTTGCCCATGGGACAGTAGGACAATCGCTAAAATGACAGAGCTTTGAAAAGAGATTTTACTGGCCAAGTGGACACGTGTAGAGAGGGAGACGCGTGTCTACCATCTGCCTGCCTGAGATAGGGTCTGAGCGCATTTCTGTGTGGTTGGACTAGGGGTTAGGCAAAGGAGATTAGTGATAGGAAGCAATCAGTGTTTGCGCATGTGTTATTAACTGTCATCAGATGTTACTCCGCGGTTCACAAATCAGAGATGTGACCTATGCCTCTAAGTTGGTGATTTTTTAAAATTAGCTGACAGGAGATGAAGTAGGGAAGCAGTTTCAGGAATTAAAAGGAGATGGTTTATTCAGTTTTTCCCTTGGTTTAAATAACAAAGAGGTAAAATACTACTTCCGGCCTTGATACTCTCTGTCTTCTTAGAGAAATACTATCAAAAGAAACCATCTATTATGAATGAACAGAAACTTTTTTAGCCTCACATGCAATTTTATTTGAAAAATATAGAACTGTTAAATATCAATGTGCCCACTCAGCAATATACATGGAAGAAAATGTTCTACTTGGATCTAACCAGCATTAAATAGAATTTATTCATTTCCATTTATATTCTTATTTTCAAGACATGTATTGGGAATCTAACGTGCAGCTCAAATTAGGCCGGAACTAAGGCATAAGAATTTGTCCTTGCATTCTTAAAAAGAGAGCAACAAGGAATGTTTTCAGATAGAACTTTATTATTATTTTTTTTTCTTTCGTATTTGTAAAAAGTGATTATAACTTACACAGATGCCAGTAGGCATAAAATGAGCACTTTTGGGGGATAGGATGCGTGCAGATGGTCCTCGATTTGCGATCACTGTGTCTCAGCAACAGGAGAAGGGACAAAGGCCAGCGGTGCAGGGCAGCTCCCAGCCCACACAGGTGCACAGGCAAGTGGCTCTCAGGGACAGTGTGCCTACCGCTGAACCACGGTGTTTGGTACGCTGAGGGTATCAGATATACATTTTCAACTTATATTCTTCTTATTATTTTGGTCATTTTTTTTTTTGTGTGTGTGTGTGTGTCAGACATTGAATCCAGAGCTGTCTGCATGCTGATGATATTCTCAACCACTGTGGTATCCCTTGCCTACTCCCGATATTTTCAGCTTTCGGTGGGTTTGTTGTATGTAATCTTGGAATCAGTCGAAGTACATCTGCATGTACGTGAGAAGTCAACCCATGCCTGATGCTGACTAGAGCCAAGACAAGAATAGGAGCTCAGACCAGGGTTATGTGAACTCAAAACAAGTGAATATAAATGGAAAGTGCATTAGGTAATTATTATCAAGTATCAGTTATTAAACTTGTAATTAGCTAAGTTTTGATAGCCTTTGTTTTTTGTATATACTCAAAAGTACAATGGAAGAAATTTGGCAAACATCTCAGGGATTTTTTTTAAAGTCAAAGAAAATTAATTTAAATAACTTTTTAAAATTGTTTACTAATTAGAAAATAATTTTTATTATTCATAAAATAGATTGCCTCTTATCAATGTAGAAATCTAGTAAATTTTACAATTATTAAGATCCTGATGCATACCACAGGACCCATCTGTCCATTAAAGTAGCTCTTTAGCCATTAAAATTTATCACCTAAAGAGAAGTGGCAAAGAAGGGGAGCAGGCTCTACCCTGCAGGAGGGTCCAAGGATAACAGCAAGTTTCCTCTCTTCGTAGAAAACATAATCTGAGTACCATATTGGGAGGAAACAGCAAATGGAAAATTTAAACTATAAATTAGTGCCTGGAAGTTACTAGCTGATCCTCTTGAGTATGTAATTGTAAAAGTTATTTCATTGCTTCCTGTTCCCCATCTGATAATATTGGAGAGGTTCAATTTTATCTATGTTTTGGGTAGAGAACAGAGACACCTTAGAACTTTCAAGTTAATGTCATAGCATTTGTATGTTGAATGCATTTGTAAGTATTCTTCAACATTAAATGTGCTAATTAAAACTATGATAGTGGAATATTGAAACATGCTAACTTTCCCCCTTCATGATAGCTCCTTGTATAATATAATATATTATCTCTTACTTAGAAACTATCTACCTAGTACATTAGAAAAAATATATATTGTTTTAAACAAGTCTCTGGAGTGTTTTTTTTTTAACCCATAATAATGGATAAACAATATTTTACTTTGTACATAAATTAGGAGACTGTCCTCATCATGAATGTCAAAAATGATCTTGGAATTTTTTTTTGTTACCAAACCATAAAATTTAGATATAAAAAGGTTACTATGCTGCTAAAGTCAAAATTTAATGTAATAAGTATAAGTTAGTATTATAAGATATACATAATTTTATATAACAAGATAAGAAATTTTCTTTTATTTTTAATGCATTAGAATTCTTTTGAGACTAGATATTATCAATTAAATAAATTTCAATGAGGACAATGATTAGTTTTTAAGATTTTAATTTTAAAATGTTTCCTAAATCACTGCTAATGAGATATCTGTCAATCTCTCTAATTGTTACATAATGAGATATCATTAGGAATAATTCAGGACTAAAAATGTTTTTAAAAAAACAGCAATAACCAATGTAGAATCGATTGGTATCCTAATTTCAGATTCTCAGAAGGAATTTGATTAGCCCAGCTGGGTTCTTCTACCTCTGTAGAAACATGGCTGCTGGGAGCCACAAAACACCATTTCCACAGATGTCCCCATGGGTGTCCACAGTGATTGGAGGATTACTGGGAAGAAAAGCTTATTTAATTAACTTCAAGAGTGTTTGTGTTAGCGGACATGAAAGCCATTCATCATTATAATAGGCACTGGGAGGGCCAAGAGAGCCAGAGTCTGCTTTTCACCAACTAGTGATTTCCTGCGGAGAGCGTGTAGCATCCAGAAATTTTGAAAGGAGGTGATGGCGAGCAATATTTTATGGAGACTAATGCCTCAGAGTGCATGTGACAGCTAGTGGGAGGAGCAGTACTCCAGGTCAGCTTATTTTACTGAGGACTAATTTACATAAGTACTGAAATTTGAGATTGTCTGCAAAAGGAGTGGGGTCATAAATGTGTACCTGTTCAAATTATGCATGAACAGAAAGGAGTCAGGTAGATAGCTATGTATTTGACCATAGGACAGTATGAAAGAATGTTCTGTAGTTAACTTAGCTAATTTTTAAGAATAATTTTGATCAGCATAATAATTGTACATATCGGCGAGTTTTGGTGTGATGATACATATGTACAGCAAGCGCTAACTAAATCCAGCTTCACTCTGCTCACCTTTCCCCTCCCTCCTAATGTCTAGTAATCCCTATTCTATATACAGGTCAATTTTTTTTTGTTTTTACATTGAGACACATGAAAAAGATAATAGATACTTGAATTCCTGCATCTGTCTTATTTCCTTGGACATAATGACATCTAGTTCCATCCTTTTTTCCCCCTCAAATAGTATGATCATTTGTCTTTATACCAAATAATGATTTCTCTCTCTCTCTCTCTCTCTCTCTCTCTCTCTCTCTCTCTCTCTCTCTCTGTCTGTCTCTCTCACTGTGTGTGCTTTATCTACTCATCCATTAATTAGGACCTAGACAGATTTCATATCTTAGCTTTTATGAATAGTGCTTTAAAAAACAGGGGCAGGCAACATCTTTCCATTTTCTTTGGCTGGACACCCAGATGGGATGGCCCAATCATAGGGCAGATCTACTGTTGGCTGCTGGGCACTTCCACAGTACTCTCCCTAAAGGCTCTGCTGAGTTACCTTCCCACCAATGCTGTGAGAGTTAGTTGTTCTCTCTCTCACCAGCATTGTTTTGTGTGTGCTCGCCATTGAAATAATGTCTCAGGGGCCATGGAGATAGCTCAGGAGAATAAGTGCTTCCTTGGTAAGCACTAGAGACTGAGTTCAATCCCCAGTTCTGCAAAAAGAAAAAAAAAAAGGACAAGAAATGTCTCATAATTTTCACTTTAATTTCTTTGATGTCTAATAATATTAAGCATTTCCAATTTGCATTTCTTTGTTTTAAAATTATCTATTCAGGTCTTTTGCCAATTTTAAACTAATAATTTGGGGAGTTTGATCATTTTTTACATTTCTTATATATTCTGGATATTAATATTTTGGCTGAAAATAAATGCCAAGTACTCTCTTGCATTCTGTAAATTTTAGGTTCATGTTTTGCCTGTTTGCTTTGCTGTGCAGAGGTTTTCTTTTTTACTCTGATCTAAACTATTGTTTCGTGTGTGTGTGTGTGGGTTTGTGTGTTTGTGTGTGTGGTCATATCCAGGAAAGCACTGACTATGGCAATGTCACAAAGTGTTTCCCATGTCATGTTCAACTTTTGTAGTTTCAGGTCTTAAATTGGTACCTTTGGCCCATATTGAATTGAAATTGAATCAAGCTGAAGGTAATGCTAACTGCGCAATCTCTTGTGAGGAGACAACAACAATGGCCCACTAACCTTTATGGAAGAGGTAGGCTGCCCTTTCCCCAGTGTACCTTTGTTAAGTATTAATTGGTGCTAGAGCATGGGCTTTTTCTAGGATCTTTACTGTTCTGTTTATTTATTTTTTTAATTAAAATTAACATTCTCTTTTTATTGCTATGGCTCTGTAATCTATCTTGAAGTTGTATTGTGGTGCTTGTAGCTATGTTCTATTTGTTCCAGGCTGATTAAGCTATTCAGTCTTCTATGCTTCACTTGAATTTTAGGATTTCTTTTTTGAGTTGTGAGGAATGCCATAGGCAGTTTGGTGGAATGAATGCATCAAATCTGTGACTTGCTTTGGAGAATATGGACATTTGAATGGTATTAATCAATTCCTTCTGGAAATAGGGGAAGTCTTCCCATTTATGTGTTTCTTCAAGTAATTGTCATCATTCTTTGTAATTTTGATGAAGAGATCCTCCATCTCCTTGTCTGAATTCGTTTCTAGTGTCCCTTTTTTTGTACCTGTTATAAATGGCACTGCTTTCGTTACTTCTTCATCAGCTCCCTTGTTATTAGTACATAAAAGTTCTAGTAGTGTTGGGCGCAGAGGTGCATACTGATAATCCTAGCTCCACAAGAAATTGAGACAGGATACTTTCAAGTCAGAGGTCAACCCGAGATACTTACTGAGACATTATTTCCAATTAAAGTTTTAGAAATGGGCGTAACTTGCCCTGCATTCAAATCCTCCTACTGGACAAGAAAGCTGACGGCAAACATAATGAAAAATCTCACAAAACTTATTTATTTGATTTTTGCATGTTGAATTTTACCTTGCAGCATTGCGGAATTCATTCATTAGTTCACAGTCTTTTAGTAGTAGAGTCAGGTTTTCTACTTCTGCAGTATCAAATCATCTAAAATGGGGTTACACTGGATAACTGGCGATTCTGCCTCTCCATTTCCTTCTCTTGTGCAGTTTTGCTGGTGAAAACTTTCATTATTGTTTTTAATAACCACCATACTAACCATAATAAACACTCATGAAAGTGAACACCTTTGTGTTCTAAATATTAGAAATAGTTCAGTTTTTCCCTCTTCAGTATGTCTGCTATGAATTAGTCATATAGAATTTTCATTATGTTGAGTCACTCTCCTCACGTTTAGGGTTTTCATCATAGTAGGATGTTGAATTTTAACAAAGAGCAGAGCAAAAATAAATAAAGTAGAAACAAAAATATAAAGCTTTAATGAAACAATTCATTATGCTGTTTCCAGGCTCTACATTCAAATACTGTGGTCAACGATATATTTAATATAAAATATCTTAAAATATAGTTTTGTTTTCTTCTTCATTTCTATTGAAGTCCAGAGAAGATTGTACACACTCACTAGAAGGGGCACAGAATGACTTCCCCCACCTCTTCTTGAGCTGCACTGTGAGGGCTGTCCAGCCCATTGCATTTGTTTATGTCAAAGCCTTCTCATTCCGCTGGAGACTGGGCCATGGATCGAAACTAAGAAGTAATTGCAATGGAAAGGGACCCAAAGCCTTAAAATGAGGCAGATGGCCTGGTCACCAGTTGTACAACTGTATTCTTTTACATTTTAAAGGAACTTTTGAAGCATAAATTAATGTTCTGAAACATATTTACTAACTTTATGGTATGTCTGTAAAAAATTATCTGAAACTTAAAAATTAGCAGGCAGTAAATGCTTTCCTCCTTGTAAGGAAAGGAATTTTCCTCCCAGCTGCATGACTCATTATTTTCTTTCCATTAATGCACTGTTAATATGTAGTCTAATTTGCCTTTTGTTAGCCTACAATTAAATCTCTGTCCCAGTTTCTTTGATGTGGTTTTATCAAAACTGCATGTGATTTAGTCCATATGACTACGATAGGTCTGTACAGGAATTTCAAAGGCTCTCTTTTTACACTAAGATTTTTAACCTGTGCTCATCACTCAGTCTTTAATCCTAGGATTAACCTAGCTACATTGCTACAGATCTTTTCTTTAAAAAGTCACAGTGTTTTTTGCTATGTATTAAAAGGGACTAAGAGACTCCAAACAAGGCCTGGCCCTTCCAGTGTGAAATGTGGTTTAATTCAGGTTATCTCATCTATCCATGCGGGCTGCTCGTGCACACTCACAGCACACAGTGGACGGCTGTTTTTTTGGGGGGAATGTATTTGTAGTGCTGTGTCAAAAAAAAAAAAAAAAACAAAAACAAAACACTAGACTTCCATAGCAATTTCACACAATATGATGTGAATTTCCATCATTAGGTCATCCAAAAATATGAGGCAATCCACACTTCCACATTTCAAATATACCACCAATGCTTCAGACTTTGCATCTGTTTTGAATTGAGAAATGCTTTCTAAAGAGTCAATAACTGAATTTCCCACCAGCATTTTATTTTCCCCTTTATTGGCTAAGAAGAGAAAAGAAAGGAACTTATTCAGCAAATATTACCCAATTAGGAACTAATTATAGTGTGAAAACTAAGTGATTAAGGCATTAATGACTATGATGAGGTTCACATCTGAGAAAGCAATTGGATTTTTGTAGTACCCCTAATTGATAGAACAATTAACAACTTAGATGCAATGTTGCTACATAATATTTTTTTCATTATTTGAAAATAGGTTGAACCGCATTAGCTATTTTATGTAGATACATTCAAGAGGAGATCTAATTGTGTTTTACTGTCCTCCCAGCAGTTAATTTACATTGCTAAATATCCAGCTTTTACAAATTATATATCAACTTGCTTAATTTCAGTTATTATTTATTAGAAAGTTCTAGTCTATAGGGTTAGACTTAATCTGATCCAAACATATTTTAAGCTCTTTTTTGGTGTTGTTCTTTTAAATTTAGTATAGTTTGTATATTTTAAAAGAACCACAATAAATGGCAGATGGTAAAAATGAACTGAATCCTGATTACCATATGCAGATTTACATGGGGACAAAAATTTAAATGTTAAGGCAAAACTTATTTTTATTTGTAAAAAAATTAAAAGACAGAAGTAAAATTCTTGGGAAAGGTTCACATGGGTGGATTTCTTTGACAAATTCATACATGGCAATTATTTCAAGTTATGTTTCATAAAGTGTTATCATCTGATTTGAGCTCAGTATCATTTAAAAGCCTAATGTCTGCAGTGATTTCATTACATTAGGTCTGAGTGCATATATTCAAATAGGTTTGTGTTGAAAAAGCATAGGAAATTTTTATTTTTGCAACTTAAAGTATCAGAGGCTTTTCATCAGTTGTCTGTATGACTTAGGAAATAAGATTTTGTAAAATATGTTAACTTTATGTTTTAGATAAGTGAGTATAGCTTTTATTCTTTGAGTTTTTATTAATTATGCTTACTTCCAGAGAAGGAAATGTTTAAATTAATTGTGTGATTATTCTTGTGATCAAAAACTTATGACCAACTTAAGGTGCTGAGAAGGCAAATAAGTAGCATTGTGAAATTAAACTCAAAATCTTAGTTATGTTTTACAGAATTTTTGATTTTTTTCTCCTACCTGGTTTATTTATTGAATGTTATTTATTTCCAAAAAACATTTTAGCTCTTTATATAAAAATATTTTCCAGAATATTCAGATAAATATTAAAGAATCCTAAGCTTTTACAGTTTGTAACATTAGATAAAATGGTTTTAACATTTAACTGACTCCACACTTTTAATGTTTCTCGGTGTGATAGACATGATCAAATGAAATATGAACATATAATTTTTCATCTTAAATCAAGAAATGTGTTTCCCAGATAAATCATTATGAAATTTTATTCTCCTGTTTTACTTTAACCTACAACAGCAAGTTTCTCCTCTCCTCTCCCCTCCCCTTCCCTCCTCTCCCTTCCCTTCTTCTCCCCATCCCTTCTCTCCTCTCTTCTTTCCACCCCTCCCCTCCACTCCCTTACCCTCTTATGGCTTTCTCTCCCCTTCTTTTTCCTCTTCTTTCCACCTTATTCTCCCTTCTGTTCCTCTGTTTGGTTTCTAAGTATGGATTTTGCATTTAGTATTAGGATTATGTGTTAAGAATTTATTGTTAGCAATTTTTTTCTACAATAGCAGTTCAACTGTGGAATAAAATTTCTCCAATGGATTTTCTCTTTCAACCATGATAAGATTAAATGATTTATATAAAACAATACCCTCAAATACATAGATGCACACGTATACGTACATTTAACTTACAAATTTTGAGCATTTGTCTTTTTTTTTTAATTTTATTTATGTGTGTGTGTGTGTGTGTGTGTGTGTGTGTGTGTGTGTGGCCAGCTCAGCCCACCAGGGTGCGGGGCTGGCTGGCATGTGGTGCTGGGGGATTGAACTGCGGTCCCCGTGCTTTGCTAAGCTTGTTCTAAGTATGTGCGTTAGACTACTGAGCCATCTCACAAGCCCCCGAGCATTTGTCTTTTAATTGCTATTAGGTGTTAGTTTTCTAACTCTTTTAGCTTCACTATTAGATAAATGGTTATTTAAAAAAAAAAACCTTGTAAAATTCTTTCATTTCTTCTTTTTTTATTTGGTACAGGGTCTTCCTATGCAACTTGGATTTGTAGTAATCTGCCTGTCTCAGCTTCCCTAGTGCTGAAATTATAGGCGTGTGCCACCATGCCCCGTTTGGGGGCCAGCACAGCATATGCTACTGTAGATTAATCCCAGTTCCTTGCAGTTGCCAGGCAGGTGTTTAAACTGCTGAGCTATCTCTCTAGCCAATAAATACTTACATTTAATTACTTAGAAGGACAAGTTTATAAGGAATTGTTCAGAATATATAATACCAATTTTTTATGTGATTCTATTTTGTGGAAAGTTGTGCATAGAAGTTGGCACTGGAAGACTTATCAAGTTTCTGAAACACACACACATACACACACACACACCTACTTAGGAGGTTTGATCTTAGTGTATGTTGAATGCATTGCTTTTAAGAAATGAATACATTTAAAGACATATACCCATCAGTTCCCCTCAAAACCCTCCACACCAATTTGGTCTCACTTTTCTCAACTTTCTTGCTACTTCCTGAAGCAGGTCTGGAGCTCCTCTTTCACGCGTGTCTTTCGTGATGTTTTCCTGGCTGCCTCCATGTCATGAATCCACTTGAAAAACTTACCTTTCACAGACATTCTGCTCTGCGGAAGAGGTAGAAGTGCCATGGAGGCAGGTCCAGTGGATGAAGTGGAGGAGGACACCCTGCTTCTTCCCACCGGGCAGCCCTTGGCACCAACATCCACTGTCTTCTTAATCACACTTCCAAAAGTTATTCATGGAAGTGAAATTTTCATAAACACTGAGAAAAACTGTATGGAAGTTTCTTTAAAAATGAAAATAAAATTATCATTGACTCCAACAGTTGTCCATTGTGTACATCTCTAATAAAAATGAAATCTGTACACTTAAAAGCTATCTGCACTCATTGAAACATTATTCCCAAATAGTCAAGGTACCATTCAATGTGCCTAGCCACCAACAGATGAGTAGAATGAAAATGAAATATGTCTACCTAGTTGAGTAGTGCTCAGGCATAAGAAGGAAGGGAAAACCCCATTTGTGGAAATCGGTTTACCACATAGACATATATCAGAACAGCATGTAGTACATTTGAAATATATGCAATTTATATTCATGAAATATACAAGGAACCTGCAAGGAAATCCAACATGATACAATGCAAGCATTGAAAAAGGAGCAAAGTAAGTGAGGGAAAAAGTTCCTTGTAAAAGATGTGATGATTAGAGTAATACATTGAGAGAACTGCATGTAAGCAACAATGACAAGGGCTGGCGAGATAGCTCAGCAGACCAAACACCTGCTTGGGCAAGCCCAGGGACTGGAGTTCAATCCCTGGCACCACACGCCTCACCAGCCCCACCCCTGGGCACGCTGAGCTGGCCACCAAGACTGGGCATGGCAAGGCGTAACTATAATCCCGATGGTGGGGAGGCTGAAAACAAGAGGATCACTATGAGTCTGAGTTGCATAGTGAAACCTCCTGCCAAATACATGTACAAAAAGAAAAACAATGCATGTGGTTAAGGTACACAGTATATGTTAATATACATAGACATTGTGAAATAATTACATTGAGTGATGCAATTCTCTCTCTAGTATGCTACCAGTTTCTAAAATTTAAGATCAGTAAATTCAGTAATTACTTTTGTTTGCACAATAAAGGTCTAGAGGAGCAGGGCATGGTGGCACAATACCTCTTGTCACATTGCTGGGAAAACTGAGGCAGGAGGACTACAAGCAGTTCAAGGTCAGTGAGAGCCTCCATAGCAAGATCCCATAGCAAATAATGAAAACAAAAACCACAAAAACAAAATTAAACTTGCAGCAAAATTCTCAATATAGATATAACACACTTGGCTCCAGTTCTCATAAAAATCCTTTTCAAAATATCTTCTCTCAAATGCATAACATTCTTGGCAAAGAACAAAGTCTTATTAGGGGAAAGCAAAATAATTTTTCTCCTTGTGAAAGGTTTCTAACAGTTTAAACTAATAACTTCATTTCCCGTGCCTCTGAGCTACGCTATGGAGAAGTCAGTCCTGGTAAGTTATAATTAGACATGTAGGATAATTCTAATGATGTCTTACAACTGATGAACTCACTCTCAGCCCTGTCTACCACCTGATTACCATGGAAACCATTGCTGGCCAACCAAGTAATTCTGATCAAAAGGAATTATTATTAATCCTCCTAGTGTATGTTGGATAGGGATTTGCACAGCTTTTGTTAAAGTTTCTTGTGGAAGCTGAAAGGTCCAGTAAGGGTAAATATTAATGTGCTGGGGAGCAAGAATGGCTTAGTCTCCGTGGGGCACAACTGGCTCTCAGTCAATCAGATATTAACAGATTATGGGATCAGCCTTGCACTCCCCGGGGATTAGAGATAAACAGGTGAATGTGTAGAGGAGAAAATTATTTCTAAAGCTGAATTAACCAAGTCATTGCCTGTCAAACTGACATTTAAACAAGAAAGAAAGAATGTGCAAGGAATTTGAGAATTGTTGAACGATTGGGGTAAATATAGAGAAAAAAAGGATTTTTCTGCTTATCTTCATTTACATATGTACTTCGGCTATTGCTTAAATGTTCAAAATTGTAAAAACATAATAAATACTAGCAAAGACTGAAGACAAGCTGAGCATGTGTGTACACGCATGTGTGAGTGCATTTGTCCCTGGGGATTTAGGCCATGCAGGCCCTGACACGGGCCAGACGCTGTCGCACTAAGCTGCACCTCCACCACCAAGGACAAGCACTTAAATAAAAGAACTGTCACCCAATTCTATGTTGCGTAATGTTGCTTTCCAAAATTGTAGCTTACTTTCAGGATAAAAAACATGTGAAAGTTGGCAGTGTTAGTTATATGAGACATTTAAACCTTCTTTGCCCTGCTAGTTTTTCGGCATTATAATAAGTAGCAAACTAAGAAAAATTAGAAGCCACATACAAACCGATTTCTTCACAATAACGAAAATTTAAAACCTTCAAATATTTAACATTCTAAAGATAATTTTAGAATTAAAAAGTTATTCCCCTCTTTGGCCATTAAAACATTTTACCAATGATAACAAAAAAAATTATGCTTCTTGGCCTGTGGATGAACAAAACTACTTGGATGTGTTTGTGGGTTATGGAATCTTGTCCTAAATCTATTTATAGAACTGAAACAATACTTGTTAAATTATTTTTAGGCTACTCTGGTGTTACATGCTTCTGATGTATTTCTTCTCTGCTTAATTTTCTGATACATGTAATGAGCACCCCCCACTCCATATTTGTACATTCTTAGACACAAGGCTTGACTATTTATTTATTTTAGTACAGGATCTCACTGCATAGATTGGACTCGTAGTGATCCACCTGTGTTCAGCCCCCCAAGAGCTGGATTACAGGTGTGTTACCATAGTCAGGCTCAATCGCTGTCTCAACACACCCCAGGGGAGGGACCTGCACTGCATGCCTAAAATCGAACCCCAGATGCTGCGCTCTGCCTAAGCAAGCCCTTTAGTCCGCTGAGCTATTTGGCTGGCCCTTTTGACTTGGCATTTGTGTCCTGTGATATTTGGCTTGCTCTGATGAAGTGTATTAGTGGAAGCTGTGTTAACTGAAAAAGAAAATATGCAGACGTATCTGTTGTTGGAATCTAGCATTTTGCTAGCTTAGTAACGGTAGCTATGAAGGTGAATTTCTCCTTCAGTGTGTACTCTTCTGTTCTTGTTCCCTCTCTCTTTTCCTTTTATTTCCGCTATTCCTCCTTCCCACTCTAGTTTTGTTTGTTTTTACCAGTGTTTAAATTTACAAAACCATAGAAGAAATAATATTATGATGTGCAAATAAATGCTAACGTTTGATTTGGGACACCAAATGTTTCAACACTGAATTAATCATTTATCACTAAATTAATATTTTATTTTAATATTATCAAGAGAGCTCAACAGAAAGGATTTAGGAAAGATAAGGCTAAATAAATAGAAAAGGAAGGAAAACTAGTTTTACACAAGTAATAACTTTTAATTTGGAACTTAAGATGGGCTTATTGAATTTTTTACTAATATTAAGAATTTAATCCCATTATTTGGAAGGATTATATTCATTGTTTCCACGGTATACTTTTCCACTAAAAATAATGCTAGTTTATGAAAAGATAACAAATGGGGAAATGTATAATATATTGGGCTGTAGAGAAGAAATCTTACAGTCACAGGCAACAGAATCCTTCTTTATCCTTTTTTGCTTAGAAACATTACATGGGAAGTTATGGTATGCTTACAGCCAGATAACTTTATCTAAAAGTAATTCTGTTTAGATTAAGAAACCAAATGGATTATTCTTTCTGAGTAATGGAGTTACAATTTGCTATTTACATATGTACCCTGGCAACTAGGTGTAATCTCAGGGTATATAAAGAAAGGTTTTTAAGATTTATGATGGAGAAACCCAGAAACTACATAGCAGAGAAGAAATGTGGGGCTTAAAAGTCATAAAGCATGTACTTCTTTTTCCTGTTTCATAGACAGCTTAGTATTTTTTCATTATTCACCAAATATCATTCTTTTCTTAATTCATTAAAAGCCACAGAAAGTTTAGTCTGTAATAATAATGGAAATATATATATAAAGGTACCATTGTGATGATCATTTTTGCCCTAAAATATTATAAAATTAATTTATTAGCTTTATATTCTGTGTCTGCATTTAGAAATTTCAAAATAAGTCACTGAATCTAACATAGTCTATACAGATATTTTTGGAAAACCTTCAGACAATTATTAGGATTAATCGTTAATTTTAATTAATTTTAATTAATATCACAGTAAAATAATGTTTACTTCTTTTCTTATTTTGCATATATATTTCTAAGAATAAAATCATACTTTTTCTTTTCACTGTGCTTTTAAGTGGCATTCTTAATAATTGTTCTCCCCTTATTTAAGACAGCAAACTTACAAACAAAAATCCAACAGCCATCCCTGAAATTTCTGCTTTGGGAATACAAAAGCTGTCCGGAGCTGTGGTGTATAGTTTTTGAGAATGCACGCAACCTTCCCACGTGCTAGCATAGCCTGTCTGTCCCTACCCACAAAGCATGCAGCTAGCATACTTCACTTGCTGGTGAGGCAACACCCAAAGACTGGTTTGAATGTCTAGAGATGTAAATGGAGTGTATGGCAGAATTGCAATAAAAAAGCAATTTCATTTAGGAAAACTCATTTCTTAGTATATATCCTGTGAAGGGATATTGTTTGATTAAAATAAAAGACATTAAAATTCAATAAAGACGGAATGATCATGGTTGAAGGAAGTTGAGTCATTCTAAAGTTAATTGTGCTTGAGGTTGATCTTGTGGCTATGTAGCTGATCTGTGTAATGCAAAATCCACGTTTCCACAAAGCTGTATCATGAAAACAAGAAAGCAAAAGTCTCTGTGAATGATGCAGTGGTGGAGCACGTTGAAAGGGGGAAACATAGAAGAAATGAGGCTTAGAAGGTAAGAAAAAGCACTACGGAGCTTCATCAAAAATGTAATGTTGGGCCGGTCAGACAGTTAGGTGGGCAAAAGCACATGCTTAGGCAGGTGCAGGGACCGTGATTGGATCCCCTGCATATTGGGCTGGTCTTGTTCCTGGGGTGTGCTGAGATAGTGACAGACTGGGCATGGTGGTACGTACCTGTAATCCCAGCACTTGTGAGGCTGGAAACAGGAGGATCACTATGAGTCCCATCTGTGTAGTGAGACCCTGAACACCCTGAACTAACTACATAAAAAAGTGATATTCTAGCTGTCTCTTCTAAAACATTTATTGATGGAAATTGGAACATTTCATAACCCAGATTATAGAAAATCCTGTGTTTCCCAGACCCCACTTCTTCCATTCATTAGCTACCATATAGGCTTTCTGAGTTGACTTCATACCCTTCTGAACTTATTTTCTCACCCACAAATTAGAACTGATGATGTCTACTTTACATAAATCATGCTACAAAGATTATAGGAACATTATATACATTATAAAATTAGCAGAGTTTAGAAGTCAATATCAGTACAAATAGTATTTATGCATATTATAACATAAATAAGATATTTGTTACAGAAATTTATTTAACTTTAGCCTGAAATCTTAATAGAATTTCTAGACATTAAATAAAAGAGGTTGGTAATAAATTAAGCAATGGCCTTATTTTATTTTGCAACAATTACACATTTTCCCCTATAAATAAAAGTGGCAGTGACTTCAGTGTGGATCCACCTGCCTCTGTAGGGGGAGACTCTCTGAAACATCCTTTAGTGGTTGAACTGTAAAATGCTTGTGTCTAATTTTTGCCCCCTTGGCACACACAAAGTGCACCCTTCAGTTTGCATAGCAGCAATCAGGATCAAGCTCTCTTCGTGTGCAGAGAACCCCGAGTCTATCATTGTTCATGTACAAAACTACTCATGGCTTGGGAGAAGGTTCAGCAGCACTACCCCAGCCTGGCAAGCATGAGATCCTGAGTTCATTTTCTAGTGCAGAAAACTACTCATTAATTCTATTATATGTTTAAGGGCCCTTATATGATTCTCTCTCTCTCTCTCTCTCTCTCTCTCTCTCTCTCTCTCTCTCTCTCTCCCTCCCTACCTCCCTCTCATTTATGTATGTATTGGTACAGGGTGTCACATGCAGCTATGTACCTGGAACTCACAGTGATCCTCTTGTCTCACCCTCCCCTGGGATTACAGGCATGTGCTGCCCTGCCCAGTTTCCATGGCCAGCTTGGTGAGCTCAGAGTTCTGGGACCAGCACGGAATGCAGTTCTGCGGACTGAACCCAGGTCCTTGCGCTTGCCAGGCAGGCACTTAGACTGCAGAGCTATCTTTCCAGCCTTGATTTGTTGTTGGTAATGTTGTTGTTAATATGACTGGTTGTTAGCTGTGTGATGCATGTTTACAGTTCAAAGTAAACTTTAACTTGTCCAACAAATGTGTTCTTGAGAAATTAAGGATTAAGTCTGGGTTTCCATTTGCTTGCAAAATAAATGAACTAAGGAATTTCTTGGGAAAGGAATTCTTGCAGCCCTTTCCTTCCTCTTCCATCACAGTCGTGCCTAGGCCACTGTGTTAGGGAAATAAAATGAATTTGAACCTCATGAAAGGCAGCCACAGCTTCAGGGCGATGGGGGAGAAATGAGAAAGGACGCATGCACAGAATTTCTTCTACTTCATGAGACAACCTAAGGCTTAAAATCAAAAATAATTTTTAAGAATAATAGGAAAAATGAGCACTTATTTTCAAAGGTAGCTCTAACTAGGATCTGTCAAGAATAACAAAGTGAATAATAATAACTGTGGCAGCTAATATTGGTTAAATGCTTAATGCAGCAGCATATTTTGTTTATTTACATATGTATTTATTAACATTTCAAGTCTACATGATTTAAAATAAAATTAAAGCGAATGCAAAATAGTGATAAAAATTAGAAATGATACAAAATTTCACCAAACAAATAATAGGAATTTGACAGTGTTTGTTGTATGGCATAGTGTGGTCTTCAGCTTAGTTGTTAAAATTCAGATATATGCATGCAAAAGTGGAAAACAAAAAAAAAGTTATAAGAAATTAAGAGCGAAAGATGGAAAAAAATGAAAAAAAGACCAAAAAATAAGCATTAATTGCTTCTTTCCATAGACTAGCAGAAAGCTACAGTACAGTTATCGAAGTCATCCTACATACATACCTAGATCTATTTAGATATCTAAACATGGTGAAAGGATTACTGACGACAATTAATGTACTCTGGATATTTACTATTTATTTATTTATTTATTTGGTACAGGGTCTTGCTGTACAGCTTGGACTGGTAGTGATCCTCCTGTCCCAATCTTCCCAGTGCTGGGATTACAGGTGTGCACTGTCAAGCCTGGTTTTGGTGGCCAGTGTCTTGTACATGGTTCCAGGACCTGCAGAGCATGTGGTACCAGGGATTGAACCCAGATCCTAGCACTGTCAGGCAGGTGCATAGACCACTGAGGTATCTCCCCAGCCCACTTTTTTTTTTGTGAGTGTAGAAAGAATACATAAGAGCTACTCTCTTGGAAAATTTCAAGGATGCAATACAATATTATAAATCATGAAAGTTTTAATGCTACTTTCATATTTTTTGTTCAGCTAGAAACACTGCCACATTATTAGCTGTATTTCCTCGGATGAGTAATGCCTGCATTCCTTAATTTTTTCCAAGGTTATGCAGATAAGGGAGTTAATTTGCAGATGAAATTTGTCTGAATTAAGGTTATCACTGATTTGAAGATATAAGATCTAGGCAGAAATCAGCAATAAGGATGAAGGGATGCTACATGCTTATAATACAGGAGGAAACAGCTGTTTAATTCTACTGTGAGTTGAATTTTTGTACAGGATTTCAGTATCAGTAAGTTTCTCCATGATTTTGAATTTCCACTGGGCCCACTTAATTTTGGTTAGGCTCAGCCTGCCTATGTTACAAGCATGTGGGGAGTTTGGAACCAAGCATTTCAGTGTAGGGAGAAATTCCTGTCCTTTCACCATCCTCTTTGAAAGTGCATAGCTATCTTTGTTTTATTTATTAAGTTTTTATCAGTGCAAGTATAATGAAGATAATTTTGCTGTTCTGGCAATCCGAATTTTTCAGATAAAATGTTTTGTTTATAGTGCCAAAGAATTCCCAGAGCATTTTTTAAAAATGCAAAATAAACTTATTTATTGAAACATGTTATATCTTTTGTTAAGCATTTCTATTGTGTATACTTCACAAACTGAAAGCTACCATAGAAAGCTCACCCAGACTAACCAGCAGAACATTCTAACTTCTCCAGCATCCCACTCCAGAGTCATTTCCAGTCTCCTTTTGGACATGTGTTTTAGTGAACATATGCATAGAATTATTTTAGGTATATACATAAGAGTAGGATTATGGAGCATATGATAAGCTTTTTCTCAGCTTTAGCAGGTCTTGCCAAGGCAGTATTGTTCCAAAGCTCTTATGCCAATTTACACTTCCTCCCACAATCTAGGAGATTTCTGGTTTTGTCGCATCCTCCCCGATGATCAGTATTTTCATTCCTTTTCATTTAGTCATTTATGTTGGCATGCAAACAGTTTCAACGTTGATTTTATTTATATTTCCTGAAGGGCTAATATCTTTTTAGCCACTCAGTTTTTCACTCACATGATTAGGATCCTACCTTTTCAAAATGTATGTCAAAAGCTACCTTCATGATCTTGTTTATAATAATTAGATACGTTAGGAGTTATCATCCTGGTAGTGATGCCGACTGCAGCCTCACTTCTCCCTTTCTCCTCAGAGGATAGTGTGAGCACATGTGGGTAGCTACGGGTTCTGTGTTCACAGGTTTTGTATGCACAGACCCAGCAAAATGCAAATTCAATCAGGTGAATATTAAAAACAATGTAAAATAATTATGTCTCCACAGTGATTTATATAACATTTACTCTGAACTGGTCGGTATGAGTAGTCTAGTGATGAATTAAAATCTATGAGAAAATGTGTATAAGTTGTATGCAAATGTCATAGCATATATTGAACCAATAATATGCATGCCATCAATGTAATATAATATGTATACTAATATGCATACTAATGGTATTGAATACTATTTGCACCAAGAGACTTGAGCAACCGTAGATATTCCTATAAAAGGAATCTTTGAAGCATTAGCCCTCCTTATCAAGATGCAATCATATATGGATCTTGATTCTTAGCTATATACCACAAACAAACCAAAATAAACCAAAACAAAAATAAACAAAAGTCTGCCATTTTCTACTCAGCTGAATTTTTCTTTAAAATGTTTTCATTACGAATTTTTGCAAGTGACATTTGTAGTTTTAAAATTAACACTGGCTATGAAAATCATAGCACACAATTGAGTGAAATATGGTCATAGAATTTTTTCTCTCATAATTTTGCTTTGGCCTCAGAAAAAGATTGCAGTGTATGCTTGTATATCTTTAAACAATCCAGAGGGACAGAGGCAAGGCCTGCAGTATTGTTATGCTAGCACTTACAGCAATTTAATAAAATTAATGTACATACTAGGTTCCCACAGTCAAGTCAACGTGGAAAAAATAAAGATGATATATTTATCTTCATTTAGAAATAGAGTTCAGGATGTAGGAAATGGAGCTGAACAACCCACAACCACAGTTAGGAAAACCCAGAGTTAGTTTTTAAACCAAAAGACGTGTTAAAATTTGGATGCTTCTCCAGTAACCAAAAGATTTTGATTACTCTCTCAGGCCATGTTTTACTGCTATAGTAGAACACCTTTGATGGAAAATATTTAATAATCAGACAATTACTTTTTTTTCCAGATAAGTAGACTGGTTCATACAAGATCAAGGTGTCAATATTTGACAAAAGCCTTCATGCTGTGTCATATGAGGTCAAAGGTGGATGGGGAAATAGATGAAGCAAGCTGGATTTCTACCTTCCTTGTTAGCATAGAAGGAGGGCTGGGGAGATGACTCAGTGGAATAAGCGCTTCCCTGGCAAGTGCAAGGGCCTAAGTTCAATCCCCGATTCTGCTAAAAAAAAAAAAAAAAAGAATAGAAGGGGTCCTCTCACCTCCCAAAGGTCCTATCTCTTGAGACCGCCACAGAGGCAATCCAATGTCAATATGAGTTTTGCAGTGGACAAACATTCACGCTGCAACAGCAACTGTCCCTCTGTTCAATTTAAGTTTAGAACTCTATTAACTCATAAAGCAAATGTAAGAAAGAAATTATAACAAATTGTGCTTTATTCATATTATTAGTCAATGTTGTTTTGTATTAAAATGTTTTGAAAAAAAATCACCTTGTTTTTGCTGGCTAATCCTAAAATTGTGCCATACATGGGTCTTTAAATAGGGAGGGAGGGAGAAGCCCTTCTAGCAGAGTTCCATGATCGATCTAAAGTTCCTGAGCCCACTAGAGGAAAAACAAACAAACAAACTAAACTTCTTCCCCAGGACCTAGTTTCCTATTAAAATCCTCAAGCATGGATGTATCTGCACCTCTGGATCCTAAAGGAAAATTTCTTTTCTTAGTTGTTTAGTTATTTGTGAATATCTATCAAGAGTTAAAAGAGAAAACTTTTGGAGTTTACAAGTAAAGCCAACCATCTACTATTCTCAGCAACATGTATCTTTGGTCTCTCTTTGTCTTAATGAATTCAGTTTTAATAAATAGTATGTGAAAGTTGATTTGCAGTATCTAATACTGAAGATTCAGTGTGTGAGTGAACCTGAAATGAGTTAATCTCATGGGAGTTATTAATACATCTTAAGGCATTATCAGTGCTTTAACATATTGGTGACTTTTATATACCAACTTGGCTCATGAGATAAGAAAGCAATTAGTATGTTACCAATGCCAATAATGTGATAAGACTTTTATACTGAATTACCAGCTTTGATAAAATCCTGGTAGCTTCTATTTAATAACTGATTTATATGCTTTAGATAAAGCACTAATACCCACAGTGGACATGACATTAAAGGAGTCATACATTCTGCTTTACTTTCTTGCAGAATGTATTTCTACTTAAAAGGAGGCAGTAGATAGAGACACAGTTGGTTGTCAAGGCTCAAAAATTAAGTTTCATTTAATTCTTTAACTTCAAAATGTGAAAAATCTTACTTGTTACCCTTTCAGACTTATTAATTTAACCATTCCATCCACAAGACACTACATGAAAATGCACTGAAAATTTTAACAGTTGCATAGCCATATGGTTTATTCATTTGGACTCACATGATATCTTTAGAAAGACTTTCTTGAAAATCAGAAGATTTTCAAACTTTTATTTATCCTTCCAAGCTTAAACAGCACTTCCACTGAAACATGTATGGATCTCTATGTAATTAGATTTCTCTGTCTTTGGTCTCTTGTGGCATATTTTTCACACTGCATTATAATTGAATTATTGCACACATGATTCTCCATTTTATAAACGTATGGTTTGACTCATACACCTAAAATTAGGGCTAGAATATTATTGGAGCTTCCACCAAACTTTTGTATGAGTGGATGGATGAATTCATTACAGTATAACACAAGAATTAGCTTACAGATTAAGTTAAAATTTCTCAATATTGTTTTAATGCATTTGCATACTATTTTAAAAACTATGTATATTCTAATTCATGGGATTTAAGATCTTTGATTGCAACTACATTTTTGGCCTTACTCATACTTGTATCTAGGAAAAAAGAATTGGCAACCCATTGTATGCTAAGGAACATATTCTGCCAATAATTCTTCACATTGCTATGTTTTGCTTAACATGTACAAAATAATAAAACTTGTATGTGATTTTTAACTTCAAGAAACTCATATCCCTTTCAATTAATCTTATAGGGCAATTCATTTGAACTTACCCCCAAAGACTTAATTTGGCTATGAATAAGGAGAAATAGTATATGAAATTTTGCATTTCTTTTATAAAATTCAGGCAGTAAAAGAAGATTCAGTGTCCCAAGGAACTGTTGATGAAGTCAAAGAGAACTGAGGGGTTTAGATGAAGATCATGCCCAAAGAAAAGAACTGGCATAGCCTGTGATCAATGAAATTCCTTACAGATATTGATAGTATTCTTGAATTTTTTTTCATTTATCAAAGAATAGCTTAATATTATAAAGTATAGATGTATGTACATATTTTACATCTACTGTAAACTAAGGTGACATTTGATTTAATTCTAAGAGCATTATTGCATTGCAGTCGTAGATGTAGAAACTTAGTTACTAAAACTTGACCAAGATTAATGTAGGAGTGCCGTCTTGGTTTCTAGGAAAATTATGAAAGCAAAAGGTTCATTAATATCAATGAAATAAAGAACAACTTAAGGAAGTCTACTTAGTACTCTTTATTAAATTTTTAAGAGCAATAACACTTATTTGATTAATGCTGCAGTTTAATATTTTATTTTCAGTACAATATACAAATGATCAACTATCACATTACAATAGGATTATAACACTACAGTAGATTGTCCATGGGCACTGTTATTATAAACCAATTAAGGGAGACATTTCAATATAAGAGTTCACATGAACTTGAATAGATATTAAGGAAAAAATTACTATATGTAGCACACATAGCTTTCCATTAGCATGCAGGCATTATTTTGTGATCTCTATATCTACTTATGAACTAGATAAATAGTTCAAAACACAAGGAAGGTTTTCATTAGTAGTCAATTATATTTTAATTAAGATAATTGCTGTGACAGCATTTTTGGTACCTGAAGGTTACTTAGATTTTAAAAAACATGATAAAATATAAGAAAGGTTTAATTGGCTAGTAATCATGAACATGAAATTCTGGAAACTCCACAGACACTAAAATTAAACCAATAATTAACATTTATTGTTTTAATTAACATTTGGCAAACTGATTATTGCAAGGTAGTCTACTATAATTTAGTTGATGAAAATTCTAATTGACATTTGGTAAGTATGTTGATTAAAACATACATTGTTTTGTCTTCATTTCAAAGGACAATTCCCTGCTTAAACATTCTTTAAACCTCACAGATTAAGAAGAACAATAGTGTTTTGATATTCCTCTTGCCCCAAGACTGACATTGACATGCCTTACGCTAAACAGGATCTTCCAAATTCATAATTCACTTCCTGGTAGTAAACCACATATCACCTTGAGGACACAGAACTGCATTCCGCTGGGTGCGCAGTCCACATGCTGAGATGACCTGAGGTACTTCTGGGGTCCTGTGCACACCCCCAGGTCAGGAGGACACTGGCTAGTGAAGAAGCATTAGACTCAATTGTATTGGCCATTTCTCCCCCATGATAAGTATGCTATCCTTTTTATCTTCTAACAACTGTTCACAGCTCTTTGCTTTTTCATATGTATCCGCTTCTATTTACCAGCAAAGATTACACTAATAGGGTGTGTGGGGGGGAGGTCCCAGAGGACTGAAAGGGCCCAGTCTTGGGATTTCTGTATTATTTCATGTTCCAAATTTTCCTTTCTTTTACCCAAGCTCTTCTTGTTCTTTCTCTCCTAATTTTCTGTAGAGTCTGAAGCAAACAAGTTTCCTATCACATTTATTACCCATTTTATCTGTAGTGTATATTTTTAATGCATAGAATACCTGTGTAATCAGGTCTCTGTCCAACTAGGTTTTCATGATGAAGAATTAATATTTTAAGTTTTGCTAAATATGGTATACTGAAAAGGTTGAAGGAACTTAATTTCATCAAAGTGAATTTTATTCACTAATACTGGGTGTTTTATCATACTTATGGCAAGTCATCTGTGATTATTTATTCCTTTGAAATTTCCATCTCTTTATGGCACATAAATAACATCAACTCTCAGGCATCATGGTATCCCAATTTCTCGGAGACAGTTTGTCTTAGTTACTTTTTACTCATTGCTGGGACAAAAATACCCTGCATTCAAAATGAAGGAAGGAAAGGTTTATTTAGCTCACAGTTACTGGAGGGTTCAGTCTATCATATTCCGCTGGCTGCAAGGCAGACACAGCAGTTCCTGCGGCAGAAAACAATGCAAAGCAGAGGAGGAGCAGCAGCTGCAGCGTCTGCCAAGCCTCTCTCTTCCTTCTACGCCGACTGTGAAGACCAGCGCTCCAACGTGAAGGCTGCGAAGATCAAGCTGCTCCAAACACCAGGACTTCTCCACGGAAGAGAGGACAGGCCCAGGAAACCTTCTTCAACTCCTTTATGTACACTTTTTGTGCTGAGTCACTCTGGGGCGGCCCATGGCCCTATGGTTGAACCAATTGCACCCCAGCGCTGGCCCAGTAGTGCCCCAGGTTGAGCCCTGCCTGCCTGCAGGGCTAGGCCCCCACGCTGAGAATTGCGGAGCTGATTCAGCCAAGTTGACACAAAGTATCAACTAACACACAGCTTTAAGTAATTTTGTCCTATTGTATTCTATTGGTCCTGTTAGGTGGTTTGATTCACCAGTGCTATGTGTTCCACTTAATTTGACAGTTCTTTTTAGCCAAGATTTATCTAAAAATAGAAATTTAGGGCCAGCAAGATAACTCAGTTGACTAAGTTCCTACTTAGGCAAGCACAGGGGCCCAGGTTTGATCTCTGGAACCACATGCCACTCCAGCCCCTCTCCCTGGGCACACTGAGCCAGCCGACTGAGTCCAGGAGTGGAGGTGCATGCCTGTAATCCCACCGCTGGCAAGGCTGAAAACAGGAAGATCACTGTGAGTTTGAGTTGTGTAGTAAGACTTTGAACAAAAATAATAAATAAATACATACAAAAAAATAAAATTTAGGTAAGAAATGTTCTCTTTTATTCTGCAACATTTTCACATAACAAACAACTAGAAATTACTGCTTTAAATTAAATTGATATTGTTTCAAATAAGGAGAACTTTTCACACAGGAAGAATTTGTGAAGTTAAATCATTAAAAAGAAGCAATTAAAATCTTACCATTTTAAGCATTTTTAAAGAGCTTTGAAAATATTAAAAGGAAAACAGTGTTATGGTTGATAATCAAACTGACAATATTACAAATCTGCTTACTGGCCATATTGACTTGGTTTTCCATTTCTACAATAGTCTACAAAACTGTATCAGACAAAATAATGAGATACAAGCCCCAGTGAATGTCAGACGTCACTGAAAGGTAATCATCCGTGTTCTTGTAAAGCATTTCCTTTCGCTTTTCCCATATCACCAGTGCTTTTAAAATAATCATTTAATATATCTACAGACATCTTAGTTTTGAAATATAAGACTTACACACAAAAGCCTTTTAGATCTACTTTGATTTTGATAAAGATTAAGTCAACACAAAGATGCAAACCCTTGCAGGTGCATTTCAGTGTAAACCAATTGTAGAAAATTGGTAGCTTGGGTAGAAATAGTTTTAAAAGCTTTGCAATGTCCATTAATATAAAATATACCCATATATCTGTGGCTTCACATGTGGCTTTACATAAATATATGGTTGTGAACATAAACTTGAAAAGTTCAAATAAATACATGAAGTATACGTTCAAGGGGCAGGAGAGATGGCTCAGTAGAATAAGTGCTTCCCTGGCAAGCACAAGGGTCTGAGTTTAATCCCTGGTTCTGAAAAAAAAAAGAAAAGAAAAAAAAAAAAAAGAAATATAGGTTTGAGCTCCAACTCTGCCATTTGCTGGCTTTGATTGAGTGATTTAATATTTGTGAACCCATTTATTACACTGTAAAATTGAGTTCTAATGTTTAACTTACAGGGTTGATGCACTAATTAATCAAGCTAATATATAGAAAATAACTTGTTTCTCACAAGTGATAGTGTCTTATTAGTGAATCAAAATAAATTCAAATTTTACTTTTTAAAAATACAATATATGGTGGTAGTGGGGAATTTAGGAAATACTGTAGACATCAGTCTGCCTTGAATGGAAAATTACTCATTCAAAACCTAGATACCTGTAGTTCACAGAAAATCTCTTCAGAAGTAGCAGTTGGTAAGACTTGGTATTTCAGTTGTGCAAAAATCGGCTTAAAGATGTTTAATGAAGCAGTAGGTATCAATGATGAATGGAATAGCTAAGCTGCAGTCTTGCAAATTTATTTGTGAATATGTGTATTCCTGCATCTTCCTGTGCCTTCAGAATTGAAAGTTGAAACTGTCCTCCCATTTTGTAGAGAAGGTTCTTTTGTGCCCAGGATATAGGCCCGTCATGTCTCTGCTGCCCTTTGAGTTGGTCTCCATTGCAGTACTCGTCACTGAGCCTCCAGCGCCTCCTTCCAGGTGAGCCTCGCTTTGGTTCTGCTTCTTCAGCAGCACGCCAAGCCTGTGGTTTGTTAGTGAGTAGGTGCATAAAAGGCACTTAGTGCTCATCTCAGTGAGGAGCAGGGTGAAGAAGCAGGAAGATAAAGCCTGTTTGCAAAAACTCTGTCATCACCATAGTCTTCCTTAGCTACAAGCACAGTCTGAGACGCAGCTGTCATTCACTATGCATTTGCTGAGTGAATAAATGAGCATATCATGTTACAGCTCCACTGAAAGGATTTAGGAAGATCTTTAGGAGTGGATCCTCCACTCTCTCACACACCACCAGGAGGGAAGGTTTGCAGAATGAGGAACACAGAAAAGGTGATTTCTCTCATTCTTACACTACATAGCTCTGGCTTTATCCTTAACAGAAACCAGATTTATTTCATCTTTTATAGAATAGTGCTCTTGACAATATGAAGAAAAATACCTAGATTAATGTGTAATGTGTGGCATGATACTGTATTAAAATCTCACTTATTAGTAAAATCATAGGTAATATAAGCCAGAATACATGTAGTAGTTTTTATTGTGTGTTTTAATAAAAGATAATATTTATTTCTCTGAATATTTGTTAGAATGCATCATTTTTGTTAATGAAGAGGAGGTGCTTTAACAAGCAGAAAAGGAACTTCAACTTAAAAAATGTGAAATTCGAGTCCATCTATAAACAAGCTTTTTTTGGTCTAGTTACAATATAATGTAGTACTGGGATCCTATCCCCTGATACACTTAATGAGCGAGTGGGATGATTCATAGAGATGGACTCTCAGTAGCATTTGCATTCTCTTTAATAGGCTCTGCAGTGGTAAGAGTGGTCCAGCTCCTAATTTGTCTATCTAACCGACTTTTATCAAATTGTCCTTGACTGTCAACAGCAATCACTGCTGTGCCCTTGCCTGCTAGTGATGCAAGCCAGTTGACCTAAGTCTTAAGAACTTTTAAAATAACCAGTCATTTTTTTTCTTTCTCCTTTTCTTCTTTAGCTGCAGGCCATTGTTCTGTGTCCTTCTATCTTCTGACATTATGAATGATGTCTTTGCCTTAGTCTCAGGGTTACCTTGAAGATATTTATAGACCAGGCTCTGATGGCCCTGAGGGAGTTCTTCAGTTTGTATTCTTCAAACTCAGTGTTTTGTATCCTCCCAACTTCATTCCCAGACACATTTTTTTCTGGCTAAATGCTCTGTATTTTTCTTCTGTGAACATTCTCTTTCCTCACTATGG
>NW_004524751.1:3438104-3493091 GCF_000260255.1 Octodon degus
ATAAAGGAAGAAAATCAACTCACACCAGAAATTTTAATATTTGCCTAGTCCTCACTTCCATGTTGTCCTTCGTTTATTTATGTTGCTTGGTCTTTAGGAAAAGCCCAGTGCTTGCTTTTCCCATGCCCTAGATTCTTCTGTGTACATGCTTATTAATTTCTCTCCCTTCCTGCAGAGATGTCATGTTGTAACTGCTTTGTATACTGACTGCCTGAGAGGTAGGCTTAAGTTTTGCTAAATTCAGAGTCAGCATCAAAGCGAATCACTGTGTGAAGGTATTTTGCCACAAAGCACGTGGGAGACACTGTGCATGCTTTCTTCTATCAGATCTCCGTAGTGATACTGTGTGTGCAGAACTAATTGAATCATGTACTTATTAAAATGAAACTAATATTCTTTTCCACTTCTTCAACTCTTGCTTTTAAAACAAGATCCTATTGTTCACCATGAAAATATGGCCATTAATCCACCAAAAATTGAGTCCTTTGGTTATTTATTGGTTTATATTAGTTTTGTCAAATGTAAGTCTTTTAATGTCATGATGTTCATTTAAAGGTTTAATATGAATTTTACAGTTTGATTTGAACTAATGTAACTAATGCTACATTCTCTCATTTAAGTGATTGATAAGCTAAGAGCTGAATTTAATAATACAATTTATAAAAAGTAAAGAAGAATATCTGGGAATAATTTAAATCAATTAACCCTAGATAACATGTGCATTCAATCATTCAAGATTCATTCTCTTGTACAAAGAGAGGTGGAGAGATGTGGGGAGGGAAAGGAAAGGGAATGAAGGAAGGAATGAAGACACACTCTGTGTGCATCCAGGCTCCACACAAGGAATGGGAACACTTTGTATGGCAGCTGTGTAGCCGCAAAGCACAGGGATCAGGAGATGGACAGCAGCGGAGGAAGCCCACAAAAATGGGATGAATAAGGGAATTCAGATACATTATGCACATGTACTGGCTCCACAGAGGAATAGAGACATTATATGCTGAGTATACCTATTAATAAAAAAACTGGAAGCAAGAAAATATGTATTTGCCTGTGCTACACACACAGACATGCACACACACACACACACACACACACACACACTCATGTGCACACAGGGGAACACACACACATAATAATTAGAGAGCTCTATTGTTTTTCTTCTGCTTTACAGAGTTGCTGAGGGTTAAAATCTCAGTAACTTGCCTGCCTTGGTAAGCTTTAGCACTGAACTGTCTTTAACATCTTACTATGTTTGTAGACAAAGAATTGTCAATGAAAAGTCATGGTTGTAATGCCTATCACGAAGAAATTCAGGATGCTACTGCTGTACACATATTTACTTAATCCTTTGTCTGTAACCCTAGCTCTTGGGAGGCCATTTACAGGCGGATCACTATGAGTCTGATCTACTAGTGAGACCCTGAACACCTTGTAGACTCTTCCCTAAAATACAAAAAAGCTTTAGTTTGGAAGCTTATTTAATAATATTTGATTACTTCAAAATATATGATGGCAACTATCTGTTTGCATTTACAAGTCCTACACTTTCATCACGCTCACATGATTTACTTTCATCATTAGAAACATGAAGTATTTGCAGGAAGCTTGTACCCTCTGTGGTGATTGATGTAACTGATTGAAATGTGATGCAAAGACCTTAAAACTTGATTGTCACTACTACCTGAGAATATATCACAGGAGCGATTTAGCCCTAGAAATATTGAAAAGCCACATCTTAGGAAAAGAAATGTAGTCAGGATCTAAAACAAATTAAATTTTTTGTTCTGAATATATGTATTAAAGAAATGAAATGATCCTGTGAGGATGAAATTCAATGAGAAACAAGGAAGTTATGCAGATTTTATTCCTGGGCTGCTGACTTTCAATCTGCAGGTGAGACAAGAACAAACTTTCATATCCTGAACTAATACAGAACATGTGTCTCAGGAAATCAGTGAGCTCTTAGTTTCTCACACATGAGATGTGGCTAAATAAATTTTAAAGGATGTGCATTTATGTAACAGTAAATATAAACAACACAAAGAAGTGGAGATACATGCTATATTAATGAGACAAGTGACTGAAAAAATTTCTGCAATTAATGCATGAATACGCCGTCAAGAGTACTGAGGTACTGCAGAGTCACAGAAGGCTTCACTTTTACATGAGTTGTTTAGCTTTGTAATCATTATTTACATTACGTAATTAACTGTCATAGATTCATCACTTAAATTGTGGTCATCTCTATTTTTATAACTGTTTTCCAAATGTATCTTGATATTTTCTCAGCATTGTTTTGTGTAGAAAACATTTCATTTTCACTGTTTTTTTTTTTTGGGGGGGGGATGGTGGTCGAAGAGTTCTTGATTTAATATTACAACAAAAACCCCTACCTGTTTTGGTTTTACTTTAGTAACATATCACAATAAATGAAAGAACAGATCTTCCTGATTTAAAATGTAGCTATAAAATCAGAGTTTATCATATAATTAGACAGTAATTGTTTCTAACAAAGATGATATGACAGACAAAATGCTTACATTGTAGTTAAATTCCAAAATTGTTTTAGATTCTATTTGTGCACCGAATATGTAGAAAAATATATGTGATACGCACTTTAATAGTTATTCAAAAATAGTTATTCAAGTGGTTATTTATAGCAAAGTACATATGGTTTTTCAACTATGATAAACTTTTAGTAAAATGCTATTAAGATACAACAAATTAATTAGCATTGCTTTGGCCTTTAATGAATGTCATAATGTCTAAATTTAGCTGAAGTTTTTATTTTTGTTTGGTGCAGTGAATTTCCAATTACATCTTTTTATAAATGTCTCAGTATTTACATACTTTCTATGAATAATAATATTTATGTGCACAAACATCTAACGTTATATACCCATGTATTACCTGTGTTTAGAAACCAGAAAAAAGAAAATTGCAATGTACATTGGTCAAGGTTCAAGCAGTAATTTGCAAAATACAATGTTGTACTAAAATAAGTTAAAGGTTATTTTAGACCATTTATCATTTCAGTGGAGATTTTTCTAGGTGTGGTTTAAATTATGCACATACACTTTAACTATCTTTTAGTAATAGAGGGCTAATCAGAACTATGGAAGCTTCCACTGTCATTATGTCATATTAATATTTTTTAGTCCTAATTCTCTGTGCATCGTAGGGTTGATTTTTCTTTTTCATTTTATGGTAAGTTACCTGAAGACAGTAACGCTTTCGATTCCCCACTAAATAAAATTTCCGTTTGTTAAATAAGATCACTTGTTTTCATAACCAGCGTCTTGCATGCACCAAGAAAGGCCACCTCTTGTTCTTGTTTTCCCTTTGTTTTGTTCTCCTATTCTTCGTTCTCAGTCTCTACAAGCTTCTCCATGACGACAGACCTTCAGGGTGGGCTTGTGTGTTAGACGACGTTTCTGTGACTGATCACATTTCAGTTGGAAGAAATTGTCACTATGTGCTGCTGATGAGATTTGATGTGCATTAAAATCTTTAATGAGCTCAGAATTCATCCTGGTCTTTTCAAGGGCAGCGTATTAACTGCACCATTTCCAGGCATCCTGCAGAAGTCCTTACCCCCTGTAGGCCATTTACAATGGTACAAGGAACTTAGACACAAAGATATTTTAATTTATTAAATTCACTCCTAGTGGGATTATTCTATGTCAAAACTCTTTCCTGAAAAGCCTACTTAGACATACCTCAAGTTGAATGACATGGCAGGTATTTCTAGTGTGCTGAACTTGTACCCACTTAATTGATTTCTCCATTCCTACAATAACATTTATAACATTAAAGATTTCATAAAGGACGTTATAGGACAAAGACCAATCCGCTGACATTTGTACATCCTCTGTGTAAGGATCAAGGGCTTTAGACAGGAAGAGAAACAGAAAGTTGCCTGGAATATATTGAAACAAGATATATAATACAACATACATCATTCCTTTGTGTCTAAACAAGTATCATAAAATGATGAACATAAAAGCACTTTAAGTCTTGAATCTTTCATTACAATTATGCAAAGCAGTTGCTGTGCACTAAAATATTATTGCTCTATTTGTTTTGTTGTACCACTCTGGTGATACTTTTTTTAGCAAATGAACTGTGGTGATTTTTATATGCTGTGTTCAGGTATAAGTGCCAAGTACTTCTAATGAAGTTTGCAGATATATTTTTCTTTATATTCCATACAAGTAATTTAGATTAATACAATTGCAGATATTGCTTAAATCTTTCAGAAAATTAGATAGATGATAGATAGATAGATAGATAGATAGATAGATAGATAGACAGACAGATAGGCCTACAGATCCACAATCAGTTACCGGCACACTCAGAGATATTGCCTTAAACGGAAATTAAATAAATTGCTGAATCTGATAATCCTAATTAACCCTTTTAATTTCATGGTTTTATTATTGTTGTTTAGTTTTTAACCTAGTAATACAGACTTTTAACCAGTGTACAGGAATGTGGCAATAGGACTTTTTTAAGAGAGAATTTAAGTCAGCAGTGTGGCCAAGGGAAGGGCCTGTAGAAACGGAACAGTCTGACAGCTTGTATATGTTGCTTGGACAGGACCCAGCCAAGGCCAGTAGATGTCTGTGGGTAGTGGCTCTTGAAGTGCTACAGATACTACCAATGAAGGCCTTTAGCATGATGTAGACAAATTGGAAGTGTTGCCATGGAGCATATGTGGTCAGTGAATCTGAAATTCTTTCTTTCTTTTCTTTTTTTTTTTTTTTTTTCGGAACCGGGAATTGAACTCAGGCCCTTGCGCTTGCCAGGGAAACACTTATTCTACTGAGCCATTTCTGCACTTGAAATTCTTTCTGATACAGAGGGACTTTTTGGAGATGCATTGACAAATGCTGTTCCCATTAGAATCTCCACTCTCCCAGGTTTTCAGTTCGTAGCACAGATGTATGTTTTGAGTAAGAAAAGTACACAAGGAAGGTAATTAAAGAGAGGAGAGACAGACGTAGAGGATTTTATTGGAGGGAGTCTAAGTTTGGTTTAAATATTTAAAATAACATTATCCAGAATTTATCCTTATTTTATTTAAACAGATAGATAAAATGTATTCATTTTTCTCGTTTAAAAATATAATTTTAGGTATTCTGTTAGATTCTATGCAATTTCATCAATTGTTTTACTCACATGTTCAGTACTGAAGTTTTTATTTACTAATGCCACATAAAATGCATGAGAAATGTACAGACAAGATGAAGGCAAAAGAATCACGGGAAAAGTACAGTGTGTGCACACAAGCCAGCCAAAATGAAATCTGCTAATGTATATTCCCAATACTCACTAACACAATGTGGGGAAAGTAAAAAGATTTGATGAGGGATGTCTGAAGTTATATGCACATTTATCTGAGAAATGCTCATTCTTTTATCAGTGCCTAATTCCTGTTACTTATCTTTTTGTCCTACTTGTCTAAGTCTATTCATTGATAAGGAAAATAGATACACATTTGGCTTTGTTTATGAGTCCATAATGGTTTTAGTATTGGAAATTTGAATCTGTTCGTGAGGCAAAATAAGAAGTATGACATAATATACCTCTAAAGCTAACAACAAATTGTTCTGAGAAGAAAAATACTAGCAATTTGTTCATGCGGGTTTATCTCTTGAAAATAACAAATACCCCATTTTTTTTTCAACAGTTCTTGTCAGCACCCTTCTCAAATCTGAAGGCTTTGTATTTGTTTAAGGTGTGGACTTCAGTAGCCACTTTTGTAGGCTGACAAAGCTGAACTGCACAAAGTGAAGATTGCTATGTTTCCATAAAATTAAAATAAGATCTACTTTAGAATCAATTAAAAAGTAGCCCATGCCCATTGGCAATCTTTGTTTTGCCAAATATTCTCTAAAGACAAAGAAAATTGTTACAGATAACTACATATTCTTTTAATTTTTTAAATTTACACTACGGATTTATTGTTGTTGAAAATAAAGTTTTGTGCTATTATCTGTTCATTTCTTACTAAAAATATTTTTAGCTTATATGTTATACTCTAAATAACTACTTTGAAGACACTACCATACACAGTGTTGTAACTTGTTATTCTCATATTATTTGGTTATGAAATTTTGTGGTCTTTTAATAAAGAAGGGTTTTTCTGTGTGAATAATGTTGAGGCTAACACAAGTGCTTCTTGTAAAGTTTAGATAAGACATTACTTCATTCTGTAGGAGACTAGCAATATGACATACACCACAGCAAATAACTTTTGTAGTGAAGTTGACATCTCCACAATTTGATAAAAAAAACCATTTGTTTGTTTTCATTGCAGTTGAAAAATAGTGACACATGAAAGCAAGTTGATCAAATCTGTTCCAAATTGTAAAGTGAAATTTAAAGTGTGAGGAAAGTGATGAGAATAAATGAGCTATGCAAAATACATTTTTAGGTTTTGTCTTTGAGAGTAGTACTTTTTGTTCTTCTAAAGTAGAAATGTGTGTTTTTTCCTTGAGTTTTTAAGGTTACTTTAAGTATAAATGTCTTTTTCAGTTGTATGCATGAAGAATATCTCTCTCTCTCTCTCTCTCTCTCTCTCTCTCTCTCTCTCTGAGGCGCGCACGCGTGCACACACACACACACACACACACACACACACACACACAAACTTTATAACGAACCAAAAAGTCTGAATGGAATCAGGAAAGCTGAATCAGAAAATACTTGAGTCCCACTGCTGAGAGGCCCCTTTATTATTTGCTGGTTTCACTCACTGCAGCCTGGAGCCAGTTTAGATGATGAAATCAGTGCTTTTGCCTAAATTTACTGCTGTTTATTCAAAGTATTTTCAAGTTCAAAGGTAGTCAAAAGTCTGAGGATTCTTGGAATGAACATGGTGAAACAATACCTTTTTTCACTTGCTTAGTAAATTTATGATGTCAAAATATATGAAGATTAATAAAAACGCATGACAACACATGCCAATGATTATTGTAGAAAATGTTTATTTACATACAACTTAATAAAATTTACAAAGTTATGTCCCTGAAATAGTGAGTACAATGGATATATGGAAAGTTAAAACAGGAAAGATGAGAGATGAATTAGAAGCATTTGCAGGTTTTTCTTCTAATATCCTTTGTCTTGTGTCAGTTCGAGTCAAACGTGTAGGCGTCAACCTGCAGTGCAGTGTACTTGGAATTACTCACACAATTCTTGTTAACAGGAACAAGCCTTGTTAATCCAAATCTCGGCAGACACTGCTGAAAATATCCTTTTGTGCATAGGAGCAGCAAATAATGAACCTATTCCCTGTGTGTGCTTATTTAGTGCAGCCACTACCTTAAACTTTTCTATAAAATGTTTTAGACACCAGAATAATTTGCTCCATCCTGCCTCTAGTCCACTCAAGCTCCTGCAAAAGTATCTTCACACAATTAATAAAAGAACAGAAACTGGACAGAAGCCAAAGTGAAGAAGAAATGTTAATGGTGATACAGGTTTTTGGACACTAATATTGTTATGCAAAATTGTCAGTCTGGGAAACAACAAATATAACTTAATAACTTCACTTGTCTGTATTTGGTGTTAAGGTTATGAGTATTCATTTTCACTAAAGAAAAACTGATCTTTAAGATTTAAAATGTAGTGTTTAACTTTATACAAAAATAAAGACAGGCTAGAAGATATCTGTAGTAAATGGAGTATCAAAAGAATTAATAGGGTCATCCAGGTAGCTCAGCAGACTAAAGCGCTTGCTTAGGCAGGCACAAGGGTCAGGATTTGATCCCCGGTGTGCCGTGCCAGCCCCAGCCCCAGGAGGCGTTGAAATGGTGACTGAGACTGGGCATGGTGGCCTGCGCCTGTAAACCCAGCGCTTGGGAGGTTGAAAACAGGAGCATCACTACAAGTCTGATCTGTTTAATGAGACCCTGTAGACTCTGTACTAAATAACTAAAAACCAAAAAGAAATAATAATTCACTGTTTCAAAAAGAAACAGTACGTGGTACAAATATCTGCCGTTCTGTGTATGTTTCCTCCCATGAAAGCCTATCAGCAAAGGATTGTTTCATATAGGTATTGGTTTGATACATTTCTATTGCGGGGATGGTTTGTGGCTTTCAGGGAGAAGTAATTGCTTGACAGTAGTCTCCAGAATACCTTCATTTCTGGCTCTAGGCAGTCAGCCTCCTGTTTTATTGAACAGCATTGAGTGTGCGTATTGGTTGCCATATTGATAAACAACTGTCTAGAACAATTTTGAAAAAAAAAATTCAGTGCAAATTAACTTTATATGTTGAAAGTTTATACAGTTAAGAAAACAAATAGATTTTTTTTAGTAAATAACGCACTGGCCACCAGAGTGTTTATTTTAGAATATCTTTTTATTTTAATTGACCAAATTCTCATTAGTGAGGTCTTTAAAGTTACAATGGTGTGGTGGCACCAGCCTGGAATCCCTGGGAGACTGAGCCATGAAAATCTCAGGATAGAACCCACCTCCATAATCTAGCTGCTTAGTAGAATGAAGAACAAATAAAAGAGTAGTTGAGTGCATAGCTCAGTGTAGAGGCTGTAAATTTAATCCTCGGTGCCACCAAAACAGAACAGCCTGAATTTTAGGAAATTGTCTACGAACACTTAAGGAAAAGACAGGCTTAAAAGGACTTTAAGTGATTGAAACAAGAAGCAATGATCAATTCATTCAGTCTAAAGAAGGATTTACACTGATATGGAATATAGAACTGTAGAAACATGGATAGAATTAAAATAATCTCTTGTGATACAAATACTAGCGACATAAGAAGATTCTAAGGTAGCTCTCTCTGATCATCCCACTGCTGCCAAGATGGTGCCACCGAAAGACAAGAAGCCTAAGAGGTCAACCTGGAAGTTTAATTTGGACCTTACCCAGATGGTAGAAGATGGATTTTTTTTTTTTTTTTTTTTCGGAACCAGGGATTGAACTCAGGGCCTTGCACTTGCCAGGGAAGCGCTTATTCCACTGAGCCATCTCCCCAGCCCCAAGACGGAATTTTTGATTCTGGAAATTTTGAACAATTTCTGAGGGAGAAGGTTAAAGTCAATGGAAAAACTGGAAATCTTGGGAATGTTGTTCACATTGAACAGTTCAAGAATAAGATCACAGTTGTTTCTGAGAAACGGTTCTCAGAATATATCTTGCAATATCTTACGAAGAATATCTTAAAAAGAATAATCTTTCTCACTACCAGCAGAGTCTTTATTTTAGAATTTCTATTTATTTTAATTGACCAAATTCTCATCAGTCAGGTCTTTAAGGTTACAATGGTGCGGTGGCACCTTTGTGTGGTTGCGTCTAACAAAAAGAGACTTATGAACTCCGATGCTTCTAGATTAGTCAAGGTGAAGATGGATCAGAGTCTGAGACTAGGTCGTTGCCATTTATACAACTTTGCTTTTTCCTAAAACAAATGAAGTACATGTGAGAAAGAAGCATACAGAAATGAGCTTGTAGTTTATCGGTGAATAAAAACATTGCTTTCTTAAAAAAAAATTCTGAGACAATTTCAGACATTTAAGAAATAAAGTAAAGTATAATACTAATGAACACTATTTAAAAATATTATTTCAGGGAGTAAGAGAAGCAAAGGTTATAATTGAGGCACTTACGTATTTCATTTACTGATTTCTATTTGACACCTCAAATTCATGATTCTGCCATAAAAAGAGATAAATTTGAATCTATGGTTCAACTAAAAATCTAGGTCTAGACTTAACTGTTATTACAATAACTCCAATTCTTAAACAGTGGATTTCAGTTTTCAAGGATGCATATATAGAGAAATATAATTTTTATGCCAGTTATAAATTAAGGGGACATCTTAAAAAGAAAGAATTATGAAGCCAGAGAATCCACAATAACATTCAAATGTAGAAAATGTCACGAAGTTAATACTGTACATCTGGAGTCCAAATATAGCTGAGAAATCCTAGAAATACAGACTTAGCTAGTTTGTCATTCCAAATATGCTTTGATAGAAAAAAAGTGAAGTAATTAGTGCAATAGCGGGTTGAATACTTAAATCTTACCTATGAAGCTAGGCTTGAAACCTGCAAGCAGTTAAATCATGCTTAAATGACCAAGAAACTCATAGAAAGGGAACAGTACATTAAAGATGTTTTCTGTTGAAATAAAAAGTATTCTATCTTAAACCTTGCATTTATTTTCTCATATTTATGGATATATTCTTGGCCTCCTGACTTATTTTTTTCATTTCTCAAGTTTATGTGGTTTTCAAGCATTAAATTTCTCTGCCTTTACTGAATCCATCACCCACATACTCATTCCCATTTTAATCTCTTCCTTTCCTTCCCATCCCATCCTCTCTGTCTTCCTTCCATTATATGACCTAATACTCGCATATAAAGGATTTTGCACTGTCTTCCTCTCTTTGCAATACCTCTTAAAGATGTTTCTATAGGTTAGAGCTAGGAAGATGCTCTTCCTTAAATGTCAGAAAGAAATTTCTTTGCTTCTGAAAACTCCAAAGGTTAAAACTTTTCAACTGAAACAGAAGGAACAATTTTGGAAGTAGGGAAATGCTTACTGTTTAAGGCCATTTAACATAAACCTATTTAGTGAGATGCTTTACATGACCTTAATAATTACATTTTGAGAAAAGAGACAAAAAAGAAAGGGGAAGAGGGCAAGAAAACAGAGAGAAGAGGAAGAAGACAAACATGTAGGTGTTGTGTTTAGTTATTAGATCCTCACTATGATCTATTGAATCTGATTTCATGTTCTTTAACAGTGTTCAAAATACTGAAATATGACAGACTACTGGGATATAATTTCATTAAGTATATGTAATTTAGGGATGTTAAGAGAGCCTCTGAGGGTCTTTGTTTTAGTAGCTTAGAAAGTGTTCTGTTTTATTTCAAATCGTTAGGGATCTCCAGAATACAGAAATTGATGAATCTCAGTTGTTCATGTCAAAGGCTCAACAGATTAAGCTTAAATGTTAAAACTGAGTGATGATTCGAGGTGATGTTTATAATGTTTTGTAATGAGATGCAATACAAACAAATAATTTCCCCTTCAGTGCTGTACGTTCATCAGTGAAGTGCTTAAGACACGATGCACTGAAATGTTTCAAATTAAGTTTTACCTCTGTGGCAATCACAGCTACAGCTACGGCAACGGCGCTGCAGAATAAAAACTCCCTGCATGGCTAGAAGATGATGAATACTGGCCCAGGGAAGGCACACAATGGGTTCTCGCACTGCAGTGGGGTAGAATAAATTTAGAGTAAAAAAGAAGGTTTCTCTATTTGTGAGTCCAAACCTGTGTCCTTTATTGAACAAGGTATTTAGCATGCAAGAGCGAGCACAGATTGAAAAAAGAGATTCCATCAGGGAGTATTCCTCAGCCTATTTGCTGGGCCATTTTCTCTTTTTTTTTTCCAGATATCATTCTGCTTGAGCTTATTTATTACTACCTTTTTCATTGCTTTGTTAGTATTGCTAGCATTTTAAAACTCTGAAAACTTTCCTGCCTCGGAGGGGAAATGATGGAAGTCTTTTGGTCGTAGTACAGCGCTGCAGTGGAGGGGAGCTGGCCTCTAATGCTTTGTAAGTGTGCCTTTTGGTCTGAAGTGCGATCAGTGCCTTGTTTCCCAGATGACTATATAAACTGTGTTTTCGTAAGGCACTGCTTTTTATAGCCGCCTCTTGGGTACTTCTTTCTAAGCCATTCTATGGTATTGCTGAATCATGGAAAAATAGAAAATTCTCTGTAGCTAGACATTTCTTCCATGTATTTGTAACAAGAACTTGGCAAAATAAGATGAGAACATAGTCTTAGCATTTCTACATTAGACTAGTTGTGTGATTTTACCATCATTAATGTTTAACCTTTATGATTATTTTAACTTACTTCTTTTTGGTTTTGGGCCTTCCCAAATGCTGCTGATTGGTGGTGGAAAATTAATGTCATTTCAGGTTTTAATTTGCAAGTAAATTAAACATTAGGTGTATTAGTTTAGCTTTACTCACACCTAAACTAAGGTCCCAAGTTGTCCTGTCCAGGGGAGATAGATGTACACTGGATTCTGAGTCACCATATTCTCAAAGGTAAGCAGCAGACAATAATGGTCTTCTTGAAGATTATAAATAAACATCATGGAATTAGGCAGCCTGTGACAGCATTTAACTTCCCGCTGTACGTATAGTTAGTAATAGTACTATTTAATTGTGCATACAGTCTAAGGGAAACAGGAGCGGTTTCCGCATTTGCTGTGTGCATCACAGGTTCCTCAAACTTCCCTGTATCCCTGTAAGCTGTGGATAGGCTTTCTCTTTTATGGCTGAAGAACCTAGAGCTTAAGGGAAGAGTTTAATTAAAACTCACCCAAGTCTTACAGCTGCTACTTGTCAGAATAAAGACAAACCAGTTCATCTGACCCCAAAGCCCACATTTCTACTGTGTTCATTGCATACTTAATCCAAGACTCGCTCTGCTTGAAGAAACCATTTTATCACTCTTTTTTTTCCTCTTTGAGAGAGAAACAAATTCTACTTCTTCTATCCCCAAGCTTACATTCCAGGAGCAGAAAGAGAGTCAGCTAACTTCTTCATAAAAATAGCACTCTGGCAACATAACGAGCTGATTTTGGCCGTCTACTATGAACATACTTTACTGTAGCCTCACCCCTTCCCTAACTCATTCCAAACCTGTGTCCTCAAACATAAAGTCTTCATGTAGTGTGTGTTTGAAACCACAGAACTGTGAGGAGTAAAAGAGGCACTAATAATTACTTTGTGCTAACAACTCTTACCCGCTTCATTACATAGGAATGAGAGGTCATCCTGCCTATAGAACCCCAAACTTTAAATCTATGTTAGATTAGGAAAATTTTGGTCATAAAAGGGAGAAATACTCTAACATTCTTTACCCCTAACTATGAACCCATAAACATTTCTCTCCTGAGGTCAAAGCAGTCATTACACTATTAGCACAGGTTTCAGTGTGCGCTGTCACCATCTATAGCTGACCAGTGACAATTCCCACCTCTTCTCGCTCCTTTGGAGAAAGGACATGAATGACTGGCCCCTTCTCCTTATAAGACTTAGGTCATCTACTTTATGTTCAGGGCATCTGTAGCTGAAAGCATTTTGTGTTCTCATTCAGAGCCTTGGTCGTGCCCACTTGCATACCCTGCACTTCTGGGAGGAAATGTACTGTAGACGATACTTTGTTCAGTCATAGGTGAGTATTTCAGCGAGGGAAGATGCGTTTAGAAACCATCATGCAGATTTCGCTCTCACAGTACCCACCAGTTATTTGCACCCAGTTTCTCATTGCAAGTAACATCTTGGAAGCTGACAGTAATCTTTTACATAAGAATAACAAAGGCAATGGAGGAGATGCTAAGCGGAATGCTCTCGGAGGTGATTGAACCCAGGGGAGGAGGGAGGCAAACAAAAAGCATAGAATAAATAGAAATGGACAGTGAGGTGTGTTATTAGGTGCCACACATTTTATTGCATTTTAGGATTTATTTAGAGTCAGTGCGTTTGAGGAATTAGGTTGCTTGTGTTTATCAATGTCTGTGAGGAAGTTCACAATAGTTAAGTTCATATAAGGTACATAATTGGATTTGATATTGGAAAAATTAGAGAATGGAAGAAAGCAGGGGACTGCAGTGCACTGTGAACATGTGCCGAGTGCCACAGGGATGCAGCCATCTCATACCACAGGCATGTGCTGGTCACAGTCAAATGACAGTTTTGTTCTATGAATGTCATCTTTAAAGTGCATGAAAAGTGCAAAAATATAGGAGGATGGGCTCTAAATCTGATTTTATTTTATTTTTTAATTTTTGTTTGTATTTTAGGGAAGGGTCTACAGGGTGTTCTGGGTCTCACTACTAGATTGGACTTGTAGTGATCCTCCTGTTTATAGCTGCCCAAGAGCTGGGATTACAGGTGTGCGCCATCACGCCCAGTCTCTAAATCTGATTGTACTGTATGGTTACAAAAGAGAATTTTTGAGAATGTACCTTAAAAATTACCAAAAAAGACACAGTTCAAAGGAAACATATCTGAAGATCACAAAACTTAAATTACACAAAATTTACAAAGATAAAAAGCCTCTGAAGATAGAGATGCAGATGAAAATGCTACAAGATTCTTCGGGTTTCCCCTCACAAGTCCTACTAAAACACCATAGACATATTATAACTGCACAGTGAATTTCAGTGTCATGCTTAAACTAAATGATTCCTGCATTTATTGTCTTTCCTTCCCTTTTGTTTTTCTTGTTTGCTTCACCATTTTTCTTCTCTGCTTATTTCAAACGTTTTCAAATTGCATTTGATTCACTTACAGAGTTCTCAGCTCCTTCACCTCATTGTGAACATCATTTCCTCTCAAGAGTTTGACCTTATTTGCTGTTGCCTTTATATAATTATACTGTTACATTTTTCACTTTTAGAAAGTTTTTGGGGTCAGGGAGCTGGCTCAGGGGCCCGGGAGATGGCTCAGTGGAATAAGCACTTGCCTGGTAAGCACAAGGAACTGAGTTCAATCCCTGGTTTTTTTTTTTTTAAAAAAAAAAGAAAGAAAAGAAATTTAAAAAAGGAAAGTTTCTCCTTCCCTTACTGCCCCCACCTGTTAGAAATCCTGGCAATGAAGCCATATTCCAGTAATGTTATCCCAGTTCATCTAACATTTCTGCTTGACTATAATTTCTTTTCCTTATTATGTCTATATAAGAAGCTCATATCTTCTGAGGGTTCCTATCACTTACACATAAATAGGAATCAGCTTCCCCCCCTTATTTATCAGAATTAAACTAGGAGAAAGAAGTCCCTCCATTTATGTCTACCTTCTAAGAGATAAAATTGACTTCAAGGCAAGCTTTAAATTTTATCAGATGTTCTACTTCTAGATAACCAAATGTCTTGCAGTTTTCTTGATAGTTAATGCACCCAGAAGCATTGCTAGCTTTAAACTGAATTAGAAAAGCATTTTCCATGTTGTAGGCATTTTGGTAGAATAGCTGCTTCTATATTTGCTTCTCTAATACAATTGTTCTCTTTGTATACTTGCCTGGAAAAAAATGAAATAAAGATCAACATAGCTTGCATCAACCTTAGTCTATTCAATTCGCTCCCAATCTTTCCTCCTATTTCTGCAGTCTAATAGTGCTCAAAGTTAGGACTAAAGAATCCTGAGACTGTGCAAGATTAAAATCCTCATCATAGTAAATGAACACATTCTTTGCCTTTAAACTTTTGTCCATCCCTGTATGGAGAGGTTGCCAAAGGACACATCAGTTGGGATAGTTTTGCTGCTCTGGTCTCTAATGAGATTGTGTTCCTCACATTCTGTGTCTTCAAATTTTCTCTGTAATTTCTAATTAAATCTTAATAGATATACTTAGTATAAACAAAAACTCTGTTGGATACTCATTGAAACTATTGCTGTCGTCCAATCACAGTGTGTGACCAAGTCTCAGTCATAAGTATAGTATACACAATGTGCTTAAAACTGAGAGCTCATTTTGCTTATTACGCTCAGGGAAATCATAGTTGTACATCATACACTAGAAGTGGTTATTTTCTATGCTATTTCTCTTAAGAGTTACAGGTACTTTTCCAAATGTTTACTTCTTTGTCGGATACATCTGTCACACCTCTAGAAGCTTTTATTCCTATGAAGGTTTGTTTTTAAGTAATATATAAAGAAACAAATATTTGGGCTAAGAATATGGCTCAGTGGTGCAGGGCCTCCCTGGTAAGCACAAGGTCCTTAGTTGGAATCCCAGTACAAAAAAAAAAAAAGACATTTATGTTTATTAGTGGGAGTATGATTCAAATTAATTGTCATCAATTTTTGTTAACATTCCCAGAGTTCAATTTTTGGAGTGTTGACTTGAGGTGCAGAAAGACAAACATTAGATTGATACTTACGCAATACCTCTATCATTATTTATGACCACTTGCATTTTTCAAACATTTTGTTTACTGGTATGCTGTATACATTTTACATGACTGAGATGCAACATTATTTCAGTTAAAATACTGAGAAACAGAAGTTTCCTGCAGAGGTAAATTTAACATATAACACGTTTATATGGGATGTCAGCATTAATAAGAATTTGAATTTATAATAAAATTAATAGTGACATCTCTGCTACATCCATTAAGATTATTTAATAAATCAAAGATCCAGGTCAATCGACAATCACATTGTAATAATTATGGTTTCAAAATCTTACATTAGGGTGGATATAAATCTTTAAGTTATACTGACATTTACTTTATGTAATCAGTAATAATAAATTATAATGGTAATGACATGGATATTAAGGGTGTTAACGTATTTCTCACAAAAGCTTTGGTATTCAGTGTTTCTCATAGTGAATAAATATATGCAAATAAGATAAACCAGAGTTATCTGAACTATAAAGACATCTTTTATTTACTCAAGAAGAACTTGGCCCATATTGAGATTCAGAATTATTTTAAGTGAAATTTAATGATGTTATCTAAGGCTGACATGATTTCAATTTCATTTGTCACCTTTTTAATCTCATTGCTGGATTTCAATGTGGTTGTGGTAATAGCTAATATCATATATTAGCTCTGTTCAAAGGCAGAAATAATCTTGAGATGGGGGACTATCCATTTATTAATATCTGCCAAAACAATAATGATTTACTCAGACCATCCCACAGACTTCTTATATCTGTCTGTCCACAAGTAGATCACAGAGGTAATTCTAGGGCAAACAGTATGTGGAAACTAATTTTCAAGTAGAACAGCTACAAATCAAATAATTGATTCATTTCCAACCTATTCCATTGGGAAGGAAAGGAGTCATTTCTGTTGGGAAATTATTAGCTGCTGTCCCAGTACTGCTGTAAATGCAGAGCCAGATTCGGGGCACCCAGTAAGCTCACACTGCGTCCAGGAGGACATGAACGCTGGAAGGGATTACACGGAATCTCATGTGGAGCACAGAGGGAAAACACTGGCAAGTTAGGACACAGGAACAGCAAGCAGAAATATGCGCGGGCCCTGGGTGGATCCCAATAACCAAGGCCTGTTTTTATTCTCTAAATTATAATAAATGTTAGAAGGCAATTATAGTACTCTATACCTGCTTTTGCATATGCAGGTTCTAAGACACAATGGGTATTAAGATGCACTAGTGTAATATTTAGGCATCATGGTATTGTGGTACTAAATCAATTAAATACTTCCACAAGGTTTTGCTTTCCCTATCCATATAAGCTAGTGCCAGGAAGCCTTGCCATTTTTGTCTTTTGTTTGTTTACCAGAGAGTAAAGATTCCTTGCTACACACTGTTAGATTACTTTATCGATGGACAGCAGGCTCTTCTTAACCTCTAAAGTCCCAAAGAATTGAAAGCACTGAGTAGAGGCTGGGGATTTATAGGATTATGTTTTTTCCTAAGAAACTACTGTGTTAAGTTGAACAGTTGAAATCTAACATTTATATTTTTTAAATTGTGCTTGCCATATGTACATAGTTAAGAGTATATTTTCTGCACAAATTTGCTTGATATTTAATGAATTTCTCAATTTCTTCTGAAACTATGTGGTCACACTTCAGCCTACCTGTAAAATAGATAAAGTCATGAGTTTGCCTCTAGTGCAGGTGGAAATCTAGTCAGTAGTGAGTAGACTGAGTCTGTCATCCATGCTATTTATTATCACAATTATAATTTCATAATACTAACTGATTATAGTCTGATTCACTTCTGTAGGGAAAGCCACAACTGGAGAATAACTGTTAACTAGGATAAGTCATTGAATGTTTTTATATTGTATAAATGTACCTGCTTTTTGTGCTACCTGGGATTGAACTTGGGACCTTGTGCTTCCCAGGCTGGTGCTTATGCCACTGAGCTCTCTCCCTGCCCCTGTGACTTTATATTGATATAATGTACTTCCTGCAGATTATTTAAAGAATTCAGAAATATTTCTCTACTCTTCATCTAATGTCAGCTGCTTCACTGAGATTGATACTGATACACATAAACAGGTTTCACCCTTGCAGCAGAGTTGTGTCTTAAGAGCCTAGAATACTTTGAGGATTATTAGACAAAGCGAACAGACTTCACTCCAGACATGTGAAGCCGGAGTAGTGCTTTGTCCAGGGCCACCTGCTGCTTAGATGGCCTATGACGCAAGCACTTCTTTGTGTGACAGCGTAGGAGCCAATGGCCTTACCTTCGCATGATCGTGAGTGGGTACAGTTGGAACCGCATGCGCTGGTTGGATTAGCAGCACGGTCAGACTGCACTGGGGAATCTGTGAAAACAGGCCTTTTCTCTTCAATAGAATTGGAAACGCAGAACATAAAGCTGTAACATACTAAACTGTAACCCAGGATCTGATGATCACTTTTCCACACTTATTTAAATAAAATAAGAATTTATATGCATCTTTATAGGTTCATGATTTAAATTTGATGCGGGTGGTGTTTACTGAAGAACCCAGCCTGATTTCTTTTTCTTCTCAATTTTCTCCTTCTCTTCTCCTTTCCATCTTTATATTTTTGCCTGATGCATTCTTTTTAGTTTATAAAAGCTGTTTTCCTTTTTCTCTAAAATATACAAGGGAAATTATAATTGTGATTTGAACATTTTAATTACAAATGGTTTTATTATCTTGCCCCAGAATGAAATGGATAAAAACCTGTAGATTTAGGTGTACATCTTACCTCAGGGCAATAGGAAAATACTTTTTCATATTTGCTTACTCGGAATCCCATCCTAGCTCCAAACAAGTATCACTATATCACTGAAAATCTTTTCTCTGCTTCCTATTTTGAGCACTGTCAACAGAAAGGGGAGGGTAGCTTTATTCCTGCCTAAACTGCTTGAACATCAAAAAAAGCTGCAGGCAAGAGAAAGTTGCAGGCTGACCTCAGGCTTAAAACACACATTTTAGATGTTCTTTTCGGGTACAGGAAGTAGCCCAGCCCCTTCTGGAGTGAGCTAATTGGTATGCCTCCTTTAGATCGGTGTATGACCTTAGGAAAAGACCTATGCTGATTATTTAGGAAAGAAAAATAATTGACCACTCCTGGGGCCAGATTGTATTCCAAAAGCCTTCAAATACAACCTCAGTTAAACCCCCAAGGTAGCTCTGTGGGATGAGGATTATTATTCTACTATTTATAAATAAAAAAGACCAAGCAAAAAATTAGGTTCCAAAAAGTGCAACTTGTCCAGAGCTCATTACGTGTGCGGGGTAGTGGCACGATTTAGTTTCAGGCACGCCCTGGTCCAGGAACAAAGCTTGTGCACTGCACAGCTCAGTCCAAAGCTGCTGTCTTAAAGAATTGTGAGCTTCAGCACTGCCTCACCCCTTGGCAGTACAATCAACAAATCTCACAGCATGCAATTAAAAATTATTTTGTCCAGATGCATGATATCTACGCGCTATGACTCACTATTGTTATTTGCTTTGTTTTCATCTAAGTATTGTTGTATTGAGTATGCTTTCATTTGGAAAAACAATTAAGCTAATATATTTCAATAATTTTCTGTTTTATAATGATAGGTATGGGTAACACATTTATGTTAATTTAAAACATTTCTACATAGGTACTAACATTTACATATGTTAACATATGTTAATTTAATAACCCAATTTAAGATGTGCTTAAAGGTTACCTACAAACTTTTCCAATTTTCACATGTAACAAGAAATCCAAATTTAGTGTATTCATGAGAATCAACACAGGCAAGAGTAAGAAAATCTAATGGGGATATAGAATTTTTTAGTAGACAAATCAGGCCCTAATTAATTAAAATGCTTTTTAATCTCAACGGTCTCTTATTCTTTTCACTCTTGCAAACATAACCCCAAGAGCATATTATTTACAAATGAAGTCATAATTATTCCAGCAGCAGAATATCTAAATACACTCAATGAATGCACTTAATGTATTCCAAGAAATATCAACAAAAATCCTGGACTCTGTATTGAAAACATTATGTTGAATTTTTATATATTTTCTAATCCAAAAAGAATGTTTTCTTTCCTTTGTTTTTGTTCACATGAGCATTGAACCCATGGATGGTCTCACATACGCCAAATGTGAGCTACACCACTAACCCAAATTTCCAAACCCAGATGATATTTTCTTTATAAATATGCTTCTTATTCTGTATTTTCCATAAAGCATTGAGTACAGTATAAGGGGCTCCATATACTGGGGGGATACCAGGGGTTGAACTCAAGACTTCATCCTTTCCAAGCAGGAGCCTATGCCACTGAGCTAACTACCCAACCCCATGTAGCATTTTTTGAAATAATTAATTATTATTATTAATTTCTTTGTATTTTAGAGAAGGGTCTACAGGGTGTTCAGAGTCTACAAGGGTGATCTCACTACTAGATCACACTCATAGGGATCCTCCTGCTTACAGCCTCCCAAGAGCTGGGATTGCAGGCACGCACCAGTATGCACAGTCTCAATTGCTGTCTCAGCACGCCCCAGGTTAGGCTGGCATGGCAGGTCTGGGGATCAAACCCCAGCCCCGAGCCTGCTTGCTGATGCTTTAATCCACTGAGCTATTTAGCCAGTCCCTTTTTTAAATTTTTAAAAATTAGTTAATAAATTTATTTATTTATTTGGTACAGTGTCTTGCTGGGCAGCTCAGACTCCTAGTGATACTCCCATCTCAGCCTCCCCTGCACTGCGATTACAGGTGTGCACAACCACACCCAGTTTTGGTGACCGGCTCAGCACTCCCAGGGCCAATAAGGCATGCAGTACCAGGAAAAACTCAGCTCCTTGTGCTTGCCAGGCAGGCAATTAGATCACTGAACTATCTCCCCAGCCCCCATGTAGTATTTTAGAATCTCAATTTTCTGTTCTATAAAATAAGGACTTTAAACCACAGTATTTTTCAGATCTGAATAATTCAGATTACATAAAATTACTTTATAGGCATTGTTAATTTTAGTATTTGTGCATATCTCAAGTTTGTTTTCTTGGAAATCTTGGTTATACATTTCACAATGAAAGCATTAATAGTAGAGGTTGCTAAAAGCAAGAATAATTATTTTTACACTAACAATTTTTGGTATGATATATTTGTATGTGAAACTATTGTACAAGTATCCACCTCTTTCTTAAAAAGTGAAAGAACATGTTTGATAAAAAACTATGTAAGTAATTGAAAAAGTAGTATCAAGAATGCTATGGAACACTGTTGTATACACATGTAAATATTTTAAAACATTCTTTTTAATAGCTTGCTATTATTGTATTTAAAAACCAAATGCCATGCCTTGAATATTGTTATGGTTTGTGTCACCTTGACCCCCCAATGCCATGCAGTCACTGAACAGGCTTCTAGAGTTTGAGATCAATTCATGATCTAATACTGGGATTTTGGGTGTGAGTGCAGCACCTGCCCTGGGGTGGTTAGCCCGAGTGCAATATAAGGAGGGGGAGGGGCTTGCTAGCTGCCCCTCCACTGCTCCTTGCTTGGCTTTTTGATGTTTTCTGCTGCTGTGATCTGCTGCCCTCTGCCACATGCAACTCTGTCTTGGAGCCAGCTGAGTACGGTCTGAAACCTCCACTAACTGTGAGCTAAATAAACCTTTCCTTCCTTCATTTTGGGTGTTAGGTATTTTGTACCAGCAAAGAGAGAAAGGCAAATGAGACAGATGTATCTCAGCTAGTGATTGAGAATCGCCAACCAGAGAGGACTCTTCTCACCTGTGAACACTTCACCCGGGTATCCCAGCGCCCTCAGTGGTCTTCCAACTGACTCACTGTCACCTGATCACTGTCCTTTGAGTCTCCTTGCACACATTTGCCCTTGTTTATACTATGTGACTATCTCCTGTATATGTCTTCCCATAGCTTCGTGACATCCTAAATGGAGCTTTGAGGAGGAGCATGGAGGGGCCATGGTGGCGACTCATAAGCCAGCTAATCCACTCCTCAGTTGAGAGCTCCATGGCATGTTGGGAGGGGAAGTCTGGTCGGAGGAGGTGGTCTCTGGAATCGTGGCCCGGAAGCCTCATCCCTCCCTCCTGCTCTGCTTCCTGCTGTCTGCCAGGAGCACTTGCTCCTCTGCCACGCTGCTGGGTTTGGCACCAGGTGACTGTGGACTGAGCCATCCCCAGACTGTGAGTGGAAGCAAGCCTCTCTTTTAATTTATGCATTTGGGGATTTTTGTGACAGCACCAAAGAAAATAACTAAGTAAATAAGACACAGAAACTCTATTTCTTTTTCTTTCTCTCTCTCTTTTTTTTTTTTTTTTTTTTTTTTTTTTTTTGTATATGTCTGGTATACATGGTCTTTACCTTCATTTTTAGGGGGTGGGTACCTGTACTGAATTTATTTTGAATTCATTTATTCCCCTCCCCACCCCAGCCACCTTCTCCCCTCTGTTCCTAGATCTCTTTCCCACTTTCACTGCTGTTAACATTATTATTGTTTTAGTACATGCTTTGGACTCAACTGTCCTCCTGAAGGACAGTTGGTCTACATACATGACGCACTCTAAAGTTCTTTCAGTCACGTCTCTTTGGCTCTTCCTCCCACACACTGATACTTGTTCTTCCCATTTGTAAAACATCCATCTCTGCTTCCTGTCAAAAATTGTACAGTTTTTGTATTTTTTCACTTCTGATTACTCCAAAGAGAGGAACTATATGGTATTTAATACTGTATATCAGATTTATTTCACTTGAAATTGTGCTTACAAGATACATACTTTTTTTTACAAGTATTTTGAATTTCTCTTTCGTGATAGCAGAGCAGTATTCCATTATGCATCGATAACACATTTTCTTTGTCTGTTCCTCTGTTGATGGACATAGAGGTCGTTTCCAAGACTTAGCTGCTATAAATTGTGCTGCCGTAAACATTGGTATCCATGTATTCCTGTACTAGGAAGCTGTTAGCCCTTTGGGGAATGTACCTAGAAGAAGAATAGCTCACTGAAATGGAATTTAACTCCTTAATTTTTAATAAAAATCTCCATACTGCTTTCCATAATTGTTGCACTAGTTTACCTTCCCAGCAACAATGATTGCCATCCCTTCACATGTGGGATGAAATCCTAGTGTTGTTTTAATTCACATTTCTTTAATGTCCCAAATGTTAAATTTTTCCATATTTTTTTCAGTCAATTGTAATTTTCTCTTAGAAGTACCTATGTATTTCACTTGCTTGTTTTTTATTTGGGTCTTTAATTTATGTGACCTATCAGCACAGAACAAATATGTTGATGAATGGAGCTGAAAAAAAAAAAGGCACGTAAGCATTTTAGAGCTTGTAATGATAACAAATAGCCCACTGCAGCTCATAGGCCATGAGTTTGCCACCACTTAAATAGAGGATGCAGAAAGACCCCTAGGTATGTTCAGCTGTTTGCTTTTTGACAAAGGGGACAGAATCATACCTTGCCACAAAGGTAGCATCTTCAGCAAGAGATGCTGGGAAAACTTACAATCCACATATGGAAGATTGAAGCTGTTCCCAAGTTTCTGACTGCATACTCAACTAAAATAAAAATGAATCAGGGCTGGCCAAATAGCTCAGTGGATTATAGCACCTGCAAGCAGGCACAGGGGCCAGGAATTGGATCCACAAGCTGCTGTGCCTGCCCCGCCCCACAGGTGTAAGGAGAGGTCGATTGAGACTGGGCGTGGTGGTGCATGCCTGTAATCCCGGCTCTTGGGAGGCTGTAAACAGGAGAATCACTTCGATTCTGAGCTAGTAGTGAGACCCTGAATACCCTGTAGACCCTTCCCTAAAATAAAAAAAAAGAATCAAAGATTTAAATATTAAAACAGAAATGCTGAACCTACTGTAATATGAAAGAACTCTTGAAGTAATTGGGATAGACAAGGGCTTTCTGCACAGAACTCCAGTTGCACAAGAAACAGCAGGAAGAATTACGAAATGGGATCTCATCAAATGAAAACACTACAGAGAATAAAGAGACAAACTATCGAATGGTAAAAAATTTTGTCAACTATTCTCAGAGTACTAAAACCTAGACTGTAAAAAACTCAAAATATTGGCATTTTGCAAAATTAAAAATAGGCTTTGCCACATAGGTACCAGATGAAAACTGAACTAGTATTGTCTGCCCCAGCTTAGCAATCCCATGCTTCTCCTATCCGCTAGACATGCCAAATGATTTAGACCTGTACAAATCAGCCCTCTAACAGACTGGCCTTATCCCGCTTCCTTGCTTATGCAGAGATTATCTGCCAGGTGCCATGTGGTGTGTCCTTAGCTTGAGTCACAAGCCAGTGACCAATGAGCCCCAATCCTCGCAGCAAGGATGCGTGGTATTCTCTTCATTTAATTTTTTTTTTTTTTTTTTTTTTTTTTTTCAGAACTGGGGATTGAACTCAGGTCCTTGTGTTTGCAGGGAAGCACTTATTCTACTGAGCTATCTCCCCGGCCCCTCTCTTCATTTAAAAGACCATTCAAGAATGGTCCCTGGAAACAGTTCCCTGTTTCCTATTATCCTGATACATCTTTTCCCACTCTGCTTACCTACAACTCTGTAATTCTAGAAGAGTTTTTGTGTATTTTCTCCAGTGATTCTAGGACTCTCGTGAATAATACATATTTAAAATTATTTACTCACTTAATAAATATTTATTCAGTATTATTTGCGTGTTAATTAATGGTCATTGCCCAACGCTACCTTGGATTCCCTCCAGTATTTCCTGATGGCACAGCCCCTGATTCTTCCGAATACATGGGCTCTCTGCGTGATTATCAACACTGCTCGGTGCCTGCCCCCAGCCACACATTAGCTACTTCTGCCTTTGCCAGCTCCTCTTCCTGCAAAGCTTTGAAGACACAGCGCCACGCCAGCTTTCCCATAAAAGGACCCAGCGTTACTGCTGTGCATGTGCACACTTGCAGGTGTCCTTTTTATTCTATGCACTTTTGCAGCCTAAAGCACGACCTCTCTAATTAGGCAAGTGTACTGTGGGCAGGTGTGGCATGCCATCCATTTTCTGACTTTTCTATTATCAGTGAGCAGATGTATTTTTAAATGATTGCACATTTCTGAAGTCTAGAATTTTAGTATAACCAAATAAACTTTGTAACATTTTAATAATAAGAGACATGTTTGGAACCATTGAGACCAGAGTTAGCCTCAAGGTCATACAAGTCAGGTAAAACAAAGCAGAAGGCACGGGACAGTTGAACTTCCAACCAGAACAACGTATGGGACCTAAAGAGCAGTCCGTGCAGTAAACATTGCCCACATGACGTGAATCAGTTTTCCACTCCCAGTGAGTTCTTAAGGTCTTATTTCAAGAAAGAAGCTATGACTATTTGTACTCTAGTACTTTGAAAATGAAAGAAATGTGCTGCTTACACAGATAGACTTCCCTAGTTTAGTCACAGTGGGGTAAATTGGAAACATAACCTTGTTGCTAGGGCTGGGGATATAGCTCAGTGGTGCAGCACCTGTCTGGATAGCAGGAGGCCCTGAGTTCAATTCTTCACACCAAATTAATTAATTAATTAAACCTATTATATTCATAGCATTTTTGATGCAGTTTAACCTGAGTGGTGTCAGCTAATTTTATTTATGTGAGAAATGATGTAATGCAATCCAAGCCAAGGAAAGCAGACTGCCCAGGAAAATGTACTGGACCCACTGAGCAGTGTCTGCTTCGCTTTGTGCCCTGTAACCTTCAAACTTTCCAGCTGCTGTGGCAGACAACACTTTTACATTTAAAGAACAGAGAATTGTCTTGCAAAAAATAGTTGGCAAAAACATCTTAAATAGAATAACTACTATGAAGACAATAATGTACAATATATTAATTGTTGTGACTGTCCTCTGTCCTACTAATCTATTTTGAAACTGTTTCATTGCTATTTTATCTTTTTTTCTAATTAAATGAATAAAAAATTAAAAAAGAATATCAAGTAAAAAGTTAATTTTGGAGAATAATAAGTCTTCAAAACTGTTATTATTTTTAATTAAGTGAGTAATAAAATGCCTTTGAGATCTATTATAAAATATAACTCCTGAATCAGATATCCATCAGTTTAGCATTCTTAATTATTTTTTTTAATTTGGTACAGGGTCTCACTATATAGCTCGGACTCACAGTGATCCTCCTGTTTTCAGCCTCTCCAGTGCTGGGATTACAGACGTGCACCCCCATGGCTGTAATGAGTGGTTCTTGGTGGCCAGATCAGAGCATGGGGGAGGGGAGACAGCATGTGGTGCTGGGATCAAACCCTGGTCCCTGAGCTTGCCTAAGCAGGCACTTAGTCTGCTGAGCTATCTCGCTAGCCCAACAACAGTGTAACATTTTATAGAGTTCATTTAAATATGTGAGGTGAGTAAATAATTTTTGAAAATATTATAGATAAAAATTCTTTTATGCCACATTTTTCTTCTACTAATAATTCAAGTGTTAGATATATTTAATATTTTTTTATCTTACATGTTTAAAGTGAATCAACAAATGGCTTCAAATTATTAGCTAAAATGATTTTAGTTACACTAGAAAACATGACTTTCCAATTTTAGCCCCTTAATTCAGTTTCATTCATTAAATTTATATTTAACTCCTAGCACATATCATATAGTACTCGGGTTACAAAAAGGAACAACACAATTTCCTGTCCTCAGTCAATCAGAATGTATATCTAATTCCTACCTTTAAGAAGGTTGTAAGTATGTCTGTTGATATGTATAGATATATTATATGATATATATATATCACATATTATATATAGTTTTCTCCTGAAAAATTACTGTAAAAGCTTTAAACATTTGTATATATGAGTGACTGTGTTTGAACTTGTATCTGTGTATGTGTGTGTGTGTGTGTGTGTACAGAGAGAAAAAAGAGAGATTGAGTCATATTTTTACTATAAATTGTACATAGAATTTATTTTGAGTAACCTGATTCCATACCAAGGCATATTGGACATGGATCATTTTCATGACAGTCATAAACTGAGCTCTTTCAACTGAATACATGATAAATTTTTTCTCTAAGACTTCTACAGTATAAGCTACCTTCAAGTTGTTCATTCATTTATGAAGGTTTAGGTTTGGTTCTCTGAATTGGGGAAAAATTGCAATTCATGATACCAAGAAATGAGCATAGACTCCTTGTCATGCAACATTGAATTTGTGAATCTAACCTGAATGTATAATGTGAGTTTCCTAAATTCAGTGGCAAGTTTCTCTTTTATGAAATCACTGAAGCTCAAGGCTCTATTAGATACACTTGTTGACACTTGGGTGCCTTAAAAATGTACCTGTTCACTGAAGAAAATGATAAAAGAGGCAGAGCGTTTGTAGAGTTTAACAGTATTTGGAGCCTCCTAGTTACATTATGCAACTCTTATTAGGGACTTTCAAGACACTGACAGGAAGAATATATTTATAATTGCATAGCCTGTCAGCAGAGAGAATAAGACAGTACCAGATTTGAAAACTTATTTTAAATAGGCTCTGATCACTTACTGTAACACGGTTCTCTCATAAAATTGTTAGATGTTAGTGGATGTTATTTTGTTTTTCATTTTACTGATGACAGTTTATTTTATGTCACAGCACTAGATTGAAATTGGATAAAAAGAATTAATGAATTGCCGCGTCAATATTAAAGCAAGGGATACGACGAGTATTGTGATATATTACATGATGCTTTAGAATGATTATATTAGTAATACATAAATTCAGAAATAATACCTTATTAGGTTTCCATTTGGTATTTGACTAATAATATGATTGTAGAGCAGTGTACTATTCACTCTTCTATTCGTTGAGATAAATATTAATTTATACAATAGTATGGAAGCTTTGAAAGAAAAGAACCAGAAAATGCAACCCAAGACAGAAGATGGTAGTGTGGATGGAGTGATAATTGCACAGCTAATCCTCTTTCTCTACGATAGGAGTTTCTAGGCTCAGAACGGAGAAGCCTCTCTTTTCTGGCATTGGATGATTGTCATGTCCTCTAAAGCAATGTTGTGCATGGGACGGTCATATCGTGTCACTATGTGTACCTTTGTGTTTGTTTTCTGCCCATGAATTCTTAATTACTCATGAGACTAAGATGTGATCTAGGGCTGGGGATACAGCTCAACTATTCACCACCTGCCTAGCAAACACAAGGCCCTGAGTTTGAGTCCCAGTAAAAAAAATAATAAGAAATATGTTATCTAATTGCAAGGTCACAGGATGATTTCTTTTAGTAGGTTTGTGCAAAACACGCAGAGCTCCACAAGATTAACCAACAGCTCAACTGATCCCTTCACTGAAGCTGGTCCAAGCTTTATCTACTATGTCTGTTCATGCAGAGTGTTTAAGAGGCAAAGAAATCATCCCATTGGGGAGTGCACTCTCCTTTGATTAATATTTCCAGAAGAGTTATGTGTATTTTACACAGTAATTGAATTTTGCAAAGCTGATTCTCTTTTAGTGGAAAATGACCTAAGCACATTCACTTGGATGTGAATACTTGAAAGCTCTCCTTTCTCTGTTGCTATCTTTCTCTAATTGTCAAAACCTGACTATGAGGAGAAAATTCTGGTGCTCTAGAGGTTGCAGCATTTTCTCCTTAAAGAGTCATTAAGGAGATAATATATAAGCAAAAAGGGTGAGTGTGCAGGTGTGCATGAAAGTCTACTGATGGCCCTATACCACACTTTCTTAGCTTAGATACAATCACTATCTGGGATAGAGCTTTCATGGCTAAAGTCATTGACTTCTTTTTTGAGTTGCATGAAACTAGGAGATTAGCTCCTAGCAAGCAAAGGCAGATCGATATGGCTCCGCTTATCTGATATTACACTTAGAACGCTCTAACTAGTCAAGGAAATTGAAGTCCTTTTACTTGCTACATTTCAGCCATGTGAGATCACACATAAATAGTGAAGTTTTAAGTCTCTTTCTGGATTCTGTTTTCATAGCCAAGGAAGATGCTACTGAAAGACATTTATAGACCATTACATTTTATGCGTAAATCTAAGCTATTTGGTTAAAACTCCAACTCTGAAGGGATGGGAAAAATAAATATTTGAATAATTTAAAACTAAAATTTTAATATAATTTTAAAAATCATATTAAATGTTTTTATTAGACTTTCAGATGCCACCCTTAGTAGCACTCAGGGGAAAGATCTCACACATCAGATTGCTAGATTGCTAGTTTGATATAGTTTAAAAACTATTAAACTATTCCTGTTAGGGATTGAAAGATAGAAAGGTGACTCTTGATGCTATTCTGACAACATAATGAGGATAATCATTAGAGGCTGAAATTTTATTCACAAGAGAAGGGCAGTCTATGGATGACATTCACTACAGTCATTTTATAAATGTGTGTTTTAACAGTGTAAACACGTATGATTAAGAAAACAGAAGAAATGAGACCATATGACCTTAGAAAATTTGAATAATTTATATCAGAATATTTCAGTATGTAATAAAGTATTTTTAAAACTTTTATTTATATATTTATTCATTTATTTGGTACAGGGACTCACTATGCAGCTCAGACTCATAATGATCCTCCTGGCTCAGCCTCCCCAGTGCTGGGATACAGACGTGTGCCCCCATGACCATTTTCAGTGGCTGGCGGTTGGTGTGGCAAGCAGGACCGGGTACTGAACCCAAGTCCTTGCATTTTTCAAGCAGGTGCATAAATTGCCGAGCTATCTCCTCAGTCCCATAAAATATTAGTTTTATGTAATACTAAAATTTTTGCTGTATATTTTATCTCTTATAACTTACAACTAATTTGTATATAGGTTTTAGTACATACAAAGCTTGCACCTTCACTTGCTTGGTGAATGGATCAAGAGTTTTGAATAAAAGTACTCAGTTTATCAATGAGTAAGTTATAGTACTCAAAATAGCTAATATATATAATTATCACTTAAAGTGAATATGATAAAATTTTATAGTTTTCCAAATATTAAATAATGTTACTTAGGCCAAAAGTATAGATATTTTTCTTTTATTTATTGGAAAGAAAAGCAATTTGATTGATGGCTTCCCAAATCAAAAATAAAAGTTATAAGTCTTCAAGCCACCACATACAACTATTAAATAAATAATACCAAATGACAAATAATAAAGATTAAAAAATTAAATTTTAATAGAAATTTCTATGGAGAATCTTGGGTGAAAACTAGAGGAAAAAAATTGACCAGATCATAAATTCCCCATTGGGTACACTAATTTGTATGAAGCCAATAATGAAAAAATAAAATCAGGTCAATAAATGCAAAAACATAATTCAACAGAGACTAATTCTATTCCCACTATAATTCTTAAGACCATAAACAAAACAGAAAAATTATCTACTGGAAAATAGACAAAGATCTTGAAGACATAATTGTACACAAGGACTTCTGAAAGCAAAAACTAGTGGCGCAATGCAGTGATTAATTGATTGATTGTGTCAACATGAGAAGTTTCGAAGCTTAACTATATCAGCTCAACAGTCCTACATCCCACGTGTAGTGGTCCTCCACAGGGTGCTCATCCCTGGATGATAAAATAATGGGTAAATGAGGAAGCACAGACTGGCTTCTCTTCAGAGGACCTCCGATCTTGACCCTAGGCTTGGATGTCATCTCCTGGCTTCTAGCACCAATCTTTGGTTTTCTGCTTGGATCCTTCAGCTTCATGCTGTCGGTCCATCAGCTTTCTGCCACAGACACACTGGACTCCTGATACAGACTTGCACGGACACCACAGGGAGCTGCAGACCTTGGCTTGGACACTTCAGCCTGCAGATGCACATGTCCTCTGCACGCGTCCTCATCCAGCTCCGTGGTTACCAGCATGTGCTGTTGTCTGATACCTACATGATGGTCATTCTTTCTGGAGTGACAGGCAGTCTTAGTGTTTCAAATTGCATCTCTTGAATGGTCAGCAGCACTGTACAACCTTTCATATATTTATTGGGCTCTTCTACTTCTGCAGAGAAATGTCTATTTATTTCAAATGCCAATATTTTGATAAGGTCTTTTATTTTGGGGGATTTCTTTTTTTAAAATGCCTTTAGATTCTAAATATTTTAATTCCAAGTGATTTGACTGACACCCTGATAGGGAAGGCTGACTTAAAATTTGCTAGGTACCTATTTTGGGGAAAGAGTACTCTCGCTATCTATTTCTTTATTTATCAGATAAGTGTTGGTACCAGACAACAGACACTTGGAGATGGAGGTATCCATGAAACAGGGTGCTGCATTTGAGAAGCTCTGGAACTAAATCACAATAATTGCAGCAAAGTAGATTTTGTCAGTAAACATACTCCATAAGTAAAGAGGAAGCAGCAAAAATGTTTTTGTAATTTTATGGGAATTCTTATACTAAGAATTACTTTTCAGATGCATTTGAAGGACAAGTAAAAAAGCAATTAAATGTAGAGACTTTTGTTGTTTAATTGGCTGCATAGAGAAGAAAGCTTATGCACAGCCAGGAGAATTAAAACAAAGAAACAAAGAAATACAGAGAGAAAGAGAGAGAAAGATGCCAACTTATATCTGAGCGATTTTTTGTGTGTTTTTAAATAATCTATTTTAGTGTTGAAATGTAAAATTGTAAATGGATATTTCAATATTATTAATTACAGACACTTTGTGTTTCAGAGGAAGTGACATTGATTTTGTGACTTTTTCTTGATAAAAACAAAAAAGAATTATTAAAAATAGAACTTTTGCTGTTATTAGCTGAATTGATATGCTGAAAATTGTGATATCATATCACAATGTCATGTACATAGTAACTGTATAATGAAGTTTGACCTAAGTCTGTTCTCGGTCTAGTGTTCCCCAGAAATTGATGTTAGTAACACTAGGTGACTTCACTGTTTAACAAATGTACAGTGGCATTTGAGACATCTTAATTTGTCATTACATCAGAAACAAATAGCCCTATACCCTTGCCAATCACCAGTAGAGTACTTCTTTGAAACCATAATTTTGGAATGTATTTTCACATAGTGATTATGATATAATTGATCTCTAATGGATTAATCTGATTATAAATAATTTCTAATATTTTTGAGACAGGAGCTTGCTATGAAGTTGGGGTGTCTCGTGCTCACTTTTGAAGCCCTCAGGTCAGTCTCAAACTCACAGCAATCCTCCTGTCTCGTCTCCCAATTGCTAGAATTACAGGCATCTAGTAATAGATTTTTAAAGCTATGCTATATATCACAAAATAAAGCACTGCATTGAAGTTATGTTTTTAAGTTCTCAATTTTATTTATTTATTTATTTATTTATTTATTTATCTGTTTGTTTGTTTGTTTAGACAGGGCTCACTCTGTAGCTCAGGCTGGCTTGGAACATCAAGTGATTCTCCTGTCTCAGGTTTCTGACTGCTTGGATTATAATCATGTACTACCTCGCTCGTCTCATTTTATTCTTGATTGTATAAAATATTCTTCTAATTTAATGAATTCACATAGAAAAGAAGAAGCCGGGCTGGCGAGATGGCTCAGTGGTCTAAAGCACCTACTTGGAACAAACTTAGCAAACCACAGGGACCGCGGTTCAATCCCCCAGCACCACAGGCCAGCCAGCCCCGCCCTCTGGTGGGCTGAGCTGGCCACACACACACACACACACACACACACACACACACACACAATATAAATAATAAAATAAATAAATAAAAAAAAAAAAAAAAGAAAAGAAGAAGCCTAAGACATATCCGCTCCATGCTTGTAGAGGACACTATGCATGGGAATGGAGTAGATATTTTAAAAGGAGTAAACAACACAATATTTAACTTTCAAAAAATAAAACAAAAATTCAACTGTCAAAAATGAAGAGAGGAATTCACTGCACATAACAGTCTATTGATATAGACTTAATATCAGTTTCATAAAATAGTAAATATTTATGTTAAGAAAAAATGCATAATGGTATAGTATTGTTCCTTGAACAGTGCAGGCGCAGTGCTGTTTGGGACTAATGGGTAATATGCATCGTCGTTACAAAATGCACGATTTATGTATGTGTGGGAAAGGAATTGTATGGACCATTTAACTGATGTATTGCTAACATTTTTGACTCTAGTTAAAAGATACCTTTTCCTCACTTTCTATATCAGACCCATTTGTTAGAACATAATAGAAAAATATAGCTGCAGTGTGTTTCTTTTGCTATACTAAACACATTTAAGTTCCTGTCCAGAAAAGTCCATTCTGTTCTATGATTTCTCTCAAGATTGACATATTATTCTCCTGAGTTTTAAACTTGATTTTGATTTCTGTTAAGGCATATCTGACACATGTGAAGCCATTAGAATTAAAACGCAAATGGGCCCAGTTTGCTCCTCTGGCAGTGACGCCAGATTAACTCTTTCAATCCCATGATTGGAATCCTCTAAAAATTCATGACAGTTTCATTTCAAACTATCAAATTTATTAACAAGTAAGAATAATGAAAGACGTGCAAGAGCTGTGAGCAACTGTAGAAAATGCCATCCTAAGTCTCATTAGGTATTTCCATCCTCATATTATGTAGATGACAAGACTACCTTGTCGTTGATTTGCTGGGCTGGAGTGGAGACCAGGAAACTAATGAGGTCAATGGTCCAAGCACTGGTTGGAATCACTGCTACCTTGGATGGTGTTGAAAATATAGATTAAAAATAGGCATGAGAAAACATTACTAAATGATTCAATATACATTTCTTAGGCTTTTTTTCTTTTTTAAAAATCCAATGCATATATTTCCTATTTTTCTTATCCTGTTTATGTACACAACAAATATGAGAAAGATGTTGTGACTGTAATTAGAGTAAATTCCTGCCACTTCCTACACTGTGGGTCAATCTGCAGGTCATGAAGCTAAGTAAAATAAGCCAAAGACCCTAAGAAAAATATGCAACCTCACTTATGAATGATATCTTAAGAATGTTGAATATATAAATAACAAAATAACAACTATCAATAGACAAGAAGCAGTGAAAAACAATTGAGAGATGTTAGGTAAAGGATACAATTTTATATATGTAAAGCATATATTTATACATATATGTAAGATATACATATGGGGGATATATATATATATATATATATATAGAGAGAGAGAGAGAGAGAGAGAGGAAGAATAGCCCTACCACTCCAGGGTACAACATATATACTTCAGATTTGTAATTTTTAAAACAATATGATTATATTTCTGTATTTTTCCCTCACAAAAAGAGTGATTATATGAGAGGATGAATATACAGTTTGCTTGACTCAAATAAAAATCTCATTTTTAACTTTTAAAAGTGTTATTAATATGTTTGTAGCGTATGACGATGGCCTTCATTGAGGAGAGCCACCACGTGTACCTCACATACTTAATTCCTTCTGTGTCCCCTCCCTGTTGTCCTCCCTTGTCTCTCCATCTCTCCATGCTCTTCCCATTTGCACATGTCTACTTCACTACATGTACTCAGAGTCATAGTTTAGAGTCCAGCCGTGTAATCCCAAGGTTGAGGAGGCTGAAAACAGGAGGATCGCTGTGAGTCCGAGCTGCATGGTGAGACCCTATGACAAATAAATATATTATTTCAAAAAGTCATAGTTTATACTCCAACACGTATAATAAAGAGGTTTTCTTATAAAACAAAAGCAGTACAATGTTCACTGTAGTGTACTCAGTATTATAAACTTGTAATGCACATCTCGTGGGAATGTTACTGAATCCGGGGGTTCTTGTGTCACCAGCAGACCAGACAGAAATGCCTTAGCTGAGGAACAAAGATTTTATTCTTGGAGCACAGGAGAGAAAGCCCCAGAGGACAGGAACCCCAGGGTGACCCAAAGGAAGGGCAAAGGCTAAAGCCCCTGTGTGTCCGTGGAGTAGGCGGTGACCCAGTCTCTCACGATCTTCGCAGGCGGAGGTGGAGCTGTGATTGCACTCCTGTCCTCTAAGATGCCTCCTCCTTCCATGCGTGTCTCATTACCGCCTTACGTCTCCTGCCTAAATAGGATCTGGAAGAAACAGTGGATACTGGGAAAGGGAAGGAAACCGTTAGGAACTACTGGGATGAGGGAAGGGAGAAAAGAAAGATGGAAGGAAAGGAGAAGTAGATATGTTCCTACATGGGATAGTTTGAATAAATGCACTGCCGATTTCTGCTGTTCTATTGAAAGGAGCAGTTAAAGCTTCTTTTTTTTTTTCTCTCTCTCTCTCTCTCTCACCATTTTAATTATTGTAAGTCTCCATATGGAATGCGATTTTTATGTGCTAATACAGCAGAAATAACTCTAGGTTACTTTCTGTTCTGCTCCGCGCGCCCGTCCTTGCTCACCTGGAATTTTCCGCTTATCCTCTGGGAATGTTTCTAATTGGGTTTCGGAGTCAGATCAAGGCCTGTCTCGGTGGGCTTCGTCCTCCTCGTTTTTCCTGGTTCTGGCTTCTGGCATCTCTGCTGACCACAGTCTTTGAAGGCTGAGCTGACTCCCTATCCTTTTGGCTCAACTACGGTACCATGGTGTCATCACCCGGAAGACTGGTCCACTTCCTTACTGTTTTTTATTTTCTTTTTACTTTCAATTTCCTGGTGTGTCTGCTGCCCCCATAAGACTGGGGTCTAGCTCCGCTGTCTCAGAATCACGAACACATTTATCTTAATACATTTTGTTTGTATGGTTACTTAAAGCTGAATTTACCTCTTGGGAAATGCCAAATTCCAAAAGGATTTTCTTATAAAATAGAATTTATTCAGTTCTTAAAAATATGTAAAATTGCATTTCCATGGCAAAAATTCAAAGTGCATAAATATGTTAAAAATAAAGTCTAGAGGCCAGGGAGATGGCTCAGTAGAATAAGCTCTTCCCTGGCAAGTGAAAGGGCCTGAGTTCAATCCCGGGTTCTGCCAAAAAAAAAAAATAAATAAATAAAAAATAAATAAATAAATAAAAATAAAGTCATACAAAGTGTAACATTCATAATATAAAATAGCTGGGTTACAAATAGGAAATTTCTTTTTTGTATAATGACTTAATCTTAACCTTTTCTAGAAATTTCTTGTTTTCAAAATTAGCCTGAACCCTTTGGGCAGAGGTATTTCTATTTGAATAGAATGATTTTACTTACATTTTTCTTTCTTAAATTAAAGACCTCAGAAATAAATACATCTAAGGTGGACAATAAACCCTGGCAGGCATATTTAACATTGATCACTAATCACTTATTCATATGACTAAACACTAACCTATTTCAATTTAAACTTTACATCCTCAAAATGTTATTGCTCATTCCTAAGGAAATATAGACTTGTTTTTATTTAGAAAGCTTTTATAATATTTTAATGATAATAACAGTATTATGTTACATATGAGAAAAAATAAGAATTTGGGCAATTAGAGTGAGGCGTTAGTACTCCTGGAAAGTAAACTAAAATCGTAGCCATAAATAAGACACAATCACAAACAAAATGTTTATGTTATCATCTTCATATTGAAAAAAAAGAGAAACAGTGATGCCATTTTTTTTTGTCATGTTGCTGACATCTGGAGGTCAAGTGACCTACGTTCCTGTCTTCCCTTAGAACTGCAGCTGAAGTAACTAGTAGCCTTCAGAGTTCTTGGAAAACCTCTAGAGCCAATTAGCACACTGAGTTGGATGTGTGTCCTTGCGAATGACATTGCACTTCCCCTGAGGAGTGATGATGCTCCGGCATTTCAAAAGAAGAATGAGCACCAGTGATTCAGAATTTCTTAGAAGATAGGCAATGGGATGCAGGGTTTTTAAACCAAAATGATGAGGGTGAAAACCAAGTGAAGTGGTGTCAAAGATCTTTCTACTTAGCAGTTGGCGGAGCATTCATATACAGTTGTATCGTTTGTTCCTCCCTGCATCTCATTTTTCTTATCAAATAAATGTTCAGTGTAATTTTCTTTCTGTTAAAGGTGTCTTGTCATTCATAACAAATTAATGTTTTAAAATATTTCATGTGAACTGTATTGTGCTTCTTAAAATGCATGATTCATTTTTCTTTATATACAAAATAATTAAGTATATTTCATTATCCCTAGATCATATTTGAAGATTGTCTTTTTGTGAGAGAAAAATCAGAAATTCACACACTTAAACTATAGCTAGCAGAAACTGTTTATTTCTAAAAATAATTTTGTTACAAAAATGTAATTTACTAAAGTATCCTATGAGTAAGCTCGTAACAAATCATTTGAACATCTTCTTAATTGATATAACAGGAATGTTGTATGTCTTGGCTCCTAATTTAAAAAAAATTTTAGTAGCTAGAAAAATAGTAATTTATGGTTCTCTCCTTATTTCAGACAGACACTTTTTTTCCCAACTCAGCATAGCAACTCCGTTGTCTCAGTATCCTGCCACTCTTGGCATTAACGCCATTCCCATTTCCAGGTCTCCCCAGTGATCTTTTTTGCTCATGGGCTATGTGTCCTAGTCTTGCTAATTGGATTCATTTCAAAGAATTTGACCTACTAGTATCTATTGGATTTGAATTAGGTTCATTTTAAAGAAGTACATTTGTTTTCACAGCGAATTTGGAAGATGAAAAGTTTAATAATTAATAGATTTCCTGAGAAAAGAGTTCATTTTTAATCATAACTGTGAAAAGAAAGCTTGTACTGTTTTTCTTCTATTCACCTGCCCTTTTTGATCATCATATCACAACTTCTTTTTAGAAGAAATCACAGGAGTATCTAACCTGAACCCTTTTTCAAGAATCTATGCCAAGTCTGGGGGTTTTCTTTTTCTACTTTTCTTCTTCCTTTTAATACTTGTACTCTTAGGCGTTTTTATCACATTGAGTTTGCCCTTGCAGTAGATGGCAAAGTTCTAAGTGAGGGTTTAATTATAGCCATTTAGAAACAACATAAAAATTCTTGTCTAATTTACTGCAGTTCCAGAGTAGAGCCTGGGTGAGAGCTTTAAAACTACCAATAGATAAATGCTTACAGTGAGATTTGTACAGTTTGAAATTCTTTTCAAGGAGAATAGTCTTTTATTATTAAAAGCCAAAAGAGGAGGGCTTGCTTAGAATTTTGAATCTTTCCCTTTGACTTCATGTCTCATTATCAAGTTGTATGCTTACCTTTGCAAAGATGGCTGCCTACCCAACTAGAGTTCTCATTTGGGGCATGTTTTTGTTCCTGTACTTTTTCCTTTTTAGAGAAATCTGCTTTCACTCATAAAAAGACAACATTACTTAATTTCAGTATTAATATTTTCTTTCAAAGCGTGAAAACATAAATTATTTTGCTATTTTTAACTTATATGGAAACTATTCAAAGTCTTTGATAGGTATTTTACAACTAAGTTTTCTCTTATATAAGATCTGACATATGTTTTAATCAAATAACAAGTGTCATCATAAAATGAATAAATAGATGCTCCAAATATTTACACAAAACTAAATAATGAAGACTTTTCTTTCCCCAAATAAATTCTCATTATTTATAAGTTACAAGATATATGTCTGTCTATTTTGCCTCTGAAAGTTAAAGACCGAATTGAATTAGGGAATAAAAGCCACTATTACTAAGGAAGAAAAATCTAAACCCACATAATGGTCATCACAAGGAGAACTATTTTCAATCTTCTCAAATATAATTTTAAAATCTTTTATGCAAAATCATTTTAAAATTTGTATTTTTAGAGGTAGAGATGGAATAAAGATGTAAATTTCCAAGTATCATGAATACTTTTAAAACTTCTCTGTATTTTTCTGATGTTTTATGTTAATATATTACAATTTGTGATCAAATGCTCTCCCACTGATACATATCCCCAGTTTCAAAAGAAGCTTAGATTTCTGGATCATGTAATATCATAGATCATATCACTGTCTATCAGACAATGGGAGAAATGTGATTTTCCTCCCTTAAACAACATTTGTTCTTTATTCCCTGCTCTCTACAGTATGTGTCATCTACTATATTCCTATATCAAAGTACACTGTAGGTTTGCATTATTTTTCCCTTATCACTTTGCAAATTTCTTACGCTGTATCACTTACAGTTGGTTCAGTGTGCTTTCCTGAAATTCCTGAGTTAGGAAAGGACTGTATCCTCTCCTGGCATGAGAATAGTTAAGTTTTAACTGTTTTGACTTGAAATTTCAAATAGAAAGGAATCATTTTCTTTAATTTGCATTACTGTCCCACTATTGGAAATCTATTTATATCTCTATTAATGTAAGGAATTTGAAATAATACTCATGAGTAATGTTTATATGGACTTTGCAAAAAATTATTTATGGCTAAAATGCCATTTTGTCATGAAAGACATGATGCATTATTTCAATTTGAATTTAACTATATGCTTGACTGACTTGATTTCAGTAGGCCCAGATGTACTTTAAGTGTAATTCTTCTTGAGTGATCTTTTGTTCTTTGTCTATATAGAAAATAAAAATTTGGACTTTTTTTATTTTATTGCATTATTTTAAGGGATAAGCCAGTTTCTCCAACTGATTATTAGACTCTGTATTTAGTATTCAAAAATTATTTATCAGTTTTAACAAATAATGTTGGAAAGTTGATTGTATGCATCAAGTTCATTCATATTTACATTCACAAATATAATTCGAAATCATAGCTCAAGCTTTTAATAAAAGTGTATTTAATTTCTTCAAGAAGTGCATAAGTCCTTGACCCCTGTGACCTCCTCCACCACACTTTCTTCATGGTCTGTAGAAGAGAGGAAATCAAATTATACTTTGTGCTTATACTCAGCCCTTTTCTATGGAAAAGGTATATAATACAATTTCATAACAAAATATGTGACAAATAACACTAGTTGATAAGCTACATGCTGCTATCTTTAAAGAAGTTGCTCAGAGTACAAAAAGGGGGCATGAAAATTTCTCCAATCAATACTGACACAAATGTGCCTTTTTAGTTAACTAAGAGACACTATCTGACTTGCATTTTTGCGTTTTCTCTGCTGTCCTTTCCCCTTCCACCCATCCTAATTCCTTTTTCCTTTTGAACATCTTCTCACTGCATGATATCTTTTGTACATTTTAGAGCTTATGTACTGTTTCAGCTTCACACCAAGAAAACAAGATGTTATATCTATGAGTCTGATTTATTACACGAATGAATATAGTCTCAGGTTGCATACATTTACATATAAAAGTCTCAAGTTTATGGTTCTTTATGGTTGAGTAGTGATCTTTTATCTAAAAATACCACATCTTTTAAATCCATTCCTTGGTTGATGGCCTTTTGGCTGTTTCAAGACTTGGCTATTACAAATAATACTGATATAAATATGAATGCACCTATATCAATGTGGTATGATGTTATTAATTATCCTGGGAAGATATCAGAAGAGCAACAGCTGGATGGAATGGGACCTCTAATTTTAGTTTATTGAGCATTCTCCACATTGACTTCTATAATGGCTGCACTGGTCTACGTGCTCCCTACAATAGAGAAGGGTTTCCTTTCCCCCACAGCCTCTTCAGTATTTGTTATTGAAGGGGCAAGTATTTTTAACAAATACTTCAGTATTCTTATTGAAGTATTTTCTAAAAGGAACCCTTCTCTATTGATTTCTTGACAATGGTCTTTCTTTCTGGACTGCTTCCTTCTGTCCTACAGTTTCTTTTATGCTGTGTCCACAGTTTTGTTCAAATGTACATACTGTTTAATTTCTTCCTCAATGTCATTTGTGACCTGTTGGTTGTTCAGGAGTGTGTTATTTAATTTTTAAGTGTTTATGGTGTATTCACAGTTTCTTTTGCAATTAATTTCCACTTTAATGACTCAATGGTCACATAATGTGCATAGGATAATTTCAACTCTTTTGCATTTACTAGTCTTGTTCCACAGGCTTATATATGCTCTGTTTTAGAGAATGTTCCACGTGCAGTTCAGAAGAAAGTGTATTCTGACATTCTTGGCTACAATACTCTGTAAATGTCCACTAAGCCCATTTGTTAAGAGCTTTGGATCAGTTCTGATATTTCTTTACTGATTTTTTTTGGTCCACTTGATCTGTCTATTTATGATAATGTGGCATTAAAATCTCATGTTATAATTGTGTCATTGCTCATTTGAGTTGTATAGCTGGATGCTCCTGCATTTGTTGCACACATATTTATGATTATTATGTACACCTCTCCCACTTTTCCCCTAACAAGTATTTGATCATTCTTAATTTGAAATTCATACCATCCGCCAACAAAGCAGCTACCCTTGATTTTTTTCTGGCTTCCTTTTTCATGGAGTATTGCATTTCATCCTTTGACTTTTAGTCTATAAATCTCTTTTTTAGTTAAATGTGTTTCTTTTATAAAGCATACCGTTGGATCTTTTTTCTTGATCTATTTTGCCATTCTGTTTCTTTTTGATTGGGAAATGGAAGTAATTTACATTGGTGGTTATAAGTGATATGTATGGGCTTATCTTTGTCATGTTATCTTCAAATTATTGGTTTCCTATTTTCTCCTGCTATTTAATTGCATGCTCTACTTGGTGATTTCTTCCAGTTGTTGTTCTGGTAATTATGGTATTGTTTATTTCTATCTAGAGTATATTTCAGTAACCTTTGTAGTGTTTTTTTTTTTTTTTGCGGAACCAGGGATTGAACTCAGATCCTTGTGTTTGCCAGTCAAGCACTTATCCTACTGAGCCATCTCCCCGGCCCCCTGTAGTGTTGTTTTGATGGTTATGAATTTCCTTTTTTGTGATTGAATATCTTATTTTTCCATATATTTTGAAAGATAATTTTTTGATACTACATTAATCTGGGTTGGATGTTGTTTTCACTCAGGACTTGAAATACTTCACTGCAAGCTCTTCTTGAATTGAGAGTTTGTGTTGAGAAGTCTGCTGTCATTATGATGGGTTTTCCATTTAGGCTATCTGTATCTTTTCTTTAACATATTTTAGTATTCTGTTCTTGTGCTCAGTTTCTGGGATATTGACTATCATATATCTGGGTGTGGACTTATTTTCATTATGGCTAATTGGAATTCTATATGCCTCACTTATGTGTATACCAGAGTCATTTCCCATTGTCTCCATTACTTTTCTCTTTTTGCTGGGACAATAATAGCTGACACCCAGAATTAAGGAAGGAAAGGTTTATTTAGCTCACAGTTTGTGGAGGTTTCAGTCCATACTTGGCTGACTCCAAAGCACAGTGGCACATGGCACAGAACAGCCATTCTGGGTGGCAGCAAATATGGAAGAGCAAAGGGATAACAGCAGCCATGGCCGCTAGATAGCCTTTTTGCTTTCCTTACATTATATTGCAGATTGCCCACCCCAGAACTAAGGCATAATACTCACATATGCAATCCCATTGTTGGGTCAAGAGTTAATCACAAACTCCAGAAGCTTCCCCATGACTGCATGAGGCTTTTGGGGACAAAAGAACACAAAGCCTAACTTTCTGCTCCTGTACCCCCAAAGACTCATGTACATCCCTTGGTATAAAAGGCATTTTAGTCCATCTCTAAGAGTTGCCAAAGTCCTCACACTTTCATCCTTTCTGAAAAGTCAAAGTTCTTAGCTATGAGGCCCTACACAAAAGAAAAGTTAAAAACTTTCAACGTTCAATAGTACAAGAAAAACATTACTATTCCAAAATGTATAAGCAATAGGATACAAAGCTTTGGGACCAAAGTAAGTGCAAAATCAGGGAGGGCGAATATTAAGTCCTGTAGTTACATGTGGAATAGTCAAAGAAATCTGTGGCAAATTGTGAGCTACATGTTGCTCTGCCCCTATGGCACTCTTGGAGGTAGAGCCCATGGATTCTTTCTTAGGCTAGCTTTGCTCCCTTCTTGCAGTTTCCCTTAGATGATCCACCTTCCTGGCTTCTGTTAACTTCCTGACTTTTGCTTCCAGTTCTTCTTATGCTTCTCACTCTCTTCTTTATACACTGCCCTCCCCAGGGCACACTGCCTGGCCTCCCAGGCCTTCTTTTGAAATCTAGGTGACAGCCTTGTTAACCTCAAAACTCCTGCATTCTGCCAACACCTAAAACCATTGCTACATGGATGATACCAAGGTCTACTCCAGCTGGAGTAGTAGCCAAGCTTTCTTTCTTTGCTGCTGGGGTCGAGTGCCTGATCACTGAGCACTCTGACCCTGATTCAAAGGAACAAACTCTCTGTGTCACCATCATTCTGGAACTTGTTATGATTGCTGCTGCCAGCATTCTGGAGCATGGCACTTAGCAGCTTTCTCTCTAATGCAAAGTTCTTCACTCTTGCAGTTATGAGGTTACAAGGAGTGGAGATCTATCTCCACCTGTGATACACTCAGACATCACTTCTATTCCTCTGTTCCTCCTGAGCAATGGAGATCTCAGCTCTATCTTAGCAGTCCACAGCCTTATTTGACTTTTCTTTCTGGCCAAACTCATGTTTTAAATCATACAGCTGTGTTCTTTGTGCTTGATTCCCAACCCAAATCTGACTAATGCCCCTCAAAATGGCCATGTCACTGCCTCAACCTTTGACTGCTTTGACATTTCCTTTGTCAGATTAATCAGTCTACCATGCTTAATCTCAGTCTCAGGCAAGGTCTCTGGACATGAGCAAAATGCAGACAAACTTTTTTCCAGGCCATAGCATACATCATCTGGAGTCCAACAACCAATGCAGTCCTTCTTCCCAGCAGAAACCTCCTAAGCCTGGTCTTTCCAGATAGGACTTTATTATCCTTCTGATTTTTGGAACTCTGACCAGAATCTCCAGTACAAAACACTCGAAACTATTTCAGTGCTTCTCGTGTAGGCAACATCTCCTTTCATATTTCTTCTGATAAGTCATTCCCAAAAGCTCATAACCCACATAGTCAGACTGTGACCCCACTTTCTGGTACCAAATTCTGTCTCTGTTAACTTTCTCTCATTCTTGGTACAAAATACCCAACACCCAGAATTGAAGAAGGAAAGGATTATTTAGCTCACTGTTTGTAAAAGTTTCAGTTTTCTTTTTTTTTTTTTTTTTTTTTTTTTTTTTTTTTTTTTTTTTTTTTTTTTTTTTTTTTTTGTGCAGGGTCTCACTACATAGCCCAAATTAGTAGTGATCCTCCTGATTTCTGCCTCCTAAGTGCTGGCATTACAGGCACATACCACCATGCCTGGACTACATCGCTGGTTCAGCACACCTGGGGGCAGGGCCGGCACAGCATGCAGAGCTGGATTAAGCCCTGGCCCCTGTGCTTACCTAAGCAAGTACTTAGTTCGCTGAGCTATTGTTTGTAGAGGTTTCAGTCTTTACTCAACTAGCTCCAAGGCAGCTTGGCACTTGGCACAGAACAGCTGTTCATGGCAGCAGCAAATTGCAAAGAGTAAAGGGAAAAGCAGCACTTGTGGCAGCTAGCTAGCCTCTCTCCCCCCCTCTTACAATTTAATGTAGATTACACCCCCGGGCCAGTGTACAGCACTCACACCTGCAATCTCAGTGTTAGACCAAGAATCTATCACGAACTCCAGAAGCAATCTCATGACTGCATACAGCTTTGGGAGATAACTAGACCTAAACCATAACATCCGTGACTCAAAATGTCCTGCTAATGCTTCTGCTAATATTTGTTTTATATCATTTGTGTTAACTCCTGCTGTTTTAGCTGAATCAATTATTCTTATTTTTTTGCATCATCTTGCTGCCGTTGAATTAATATTTCCTGATCTTTTGCCATTTTTAAGAGATCATTCCTTTCATGATCACTAGCCTAGATCCTGCCTTTAATGTGTAATGGTCTTTCTTGAGTTTTGCTCAAGCACTTTTGCCAGTTTTCAATAGAATTTTTAATTTCCTGGATATCTGCTTGCATCCATTTCATGAATCCTATTTCCTTCGTGTATTGAACATTCATGGATTCCATACTCTTCCTAACATCATCTATTTTATTTATCTATCTGCATTTTAGATTAACTGAGCAGTGTCTTTATGAATGTTAACATTACTTTTTTATATAAGAGATTATCTGATTTCCCCTCTAGCCTTGTGGATGTGTTTCTTTACTTCAGTTGGTATTATTTCAGAAATGCTAGATACGAGTTCTTCTATTTTTCTCTATCTTGTTGTCTCCTGGACTTGTTTTGTGTAGGCTGGAGTTCTGAAGTTATATTTTGCTTCTGCATCTTGTCATTTTCACTTCAATAGTTTTTATATTTTTTTTACTGTTGATCTTTGTAAGTTTTTGTAGTAGGTAGTATAATCAGTAATATCAAGGCCTCTCTATGCAAGGTTTTTCTTCAGAGTATCTAGATTTTTAAACTCAGGGATGAATCTCATTTTTATCATGTTCACTTGCTGCTCATGTTTATCATCCAATCTATTAGCTCCTCTGTGCTATCTCCAAACCTAGCAGTGAACTGATTTATTTTTCTAATTACTCCACAGATAGTTCCTCATCAAGTTATGGCTTCCAAATACAAATTTTTTGTCTTGTGTATCTTAAGTCTGAAATTGAGGATTAATTAATATATCACTTAATATATGATAAAACACAGTACTGAGTTTTGACCTAATTGACAGTCATTATGCATACTGGGATAATGCAGCACTATCGCTACTATTCCTCCCTGACTCAGAACTTTGTAGATTTATTTGCTCTGTGTTATTTTGCAGATTCCCCTCTGAACTTTCATTTTATACATATATGCATAAGGGTTTCCAATGCCTTTCACACAGAGAAATGGCTATGTGTTATTCCTGCATCTCAGCTTTTATCATTACCTGTCATTGAAGAAAAAAAATTTGGGGCCAGCGAGATAGCTCATTGACATAAGCACCTGCCTGGCAAGCTCAAGGTCCTAAATTCGATCCCCAATACAAAAAAAAAAGAACGAAAAAGAAGAAGAAAGAAAGAAAGAAAGAAAGAAAGAAAGAAAGAAAGAATTTATTGGAATATAGTCAAGGAAATTTAGATATCATGAGATACAAATTTATGTTTTCTTAAAGTACAGACTGCATAATTCTTGTACAATCTTAATTCACATTCTTTAAAATATTAAAAGAGAGAGAGAGAGAAAGAGAGAGAGAGAGAGAGAGAGAGAGAGAGAGAGAGAGAGAGAGAGAAACTCATCCTCTATTGTTGCACTTCTGGTGAAAGCCATCATGTTTCTGTTCCAGAACACTTCTTTAGAAGTTGAACTCAGCTGCCCACTCCTCCTCCCTTCCTCTTGCGCTGTGCAGCACACATGGTGGGACAGATGGCCAGAGAGAGGTGTATTATCTATGCTCAGGCAGCAGTTTCTCTGTGCATCCTTACGATTAGCATATGACTCTCCTGCCCTTACTTTTTTCATCTGCTAGTGATAAGCGAGGTAGTCACATCTGTTGTACAGATTGTAGGGATTCTTCTTGCTAAACATTTAGGTAGGGATTGCCTATACAGTGGAAAATTCTAAGTGTCTGTTTCTGCCTGGTTTCCCTGGAGAGATAAAGGTCTTATATCGACAGCTTGAAGGTGACTTGCCTGGTGAACTTTTATCATCATCCTAATTCAGCAGCAAGCAGCAGGTTCACAAAAATAAATGACCTCTACTACTTTCCTTATTTGCTCAAAATGACCTATACTACTTTCCTTATTTCCAAAAATCCTAACCTTGCATACAACTCTTACTGATGAATAAGACAACAAATATAAATATATCATGCATTAGCATTCAACTGGCTAATACATGCATAGTTATAGCAAATGCTAGGAACTACTGAAATGGCAGTTTTCCTAGATCTTTCTTATGCAATATTTAATACTTATTTAAGTATCCCAAATAAGATGAAGATGTAAAATAATAATTTCTAACTTGAAAGTCTCAAGTCAAGTGGAAGAAATTGTAAACTCATCCTAGAATCATAGTGCCTTAGTGCAACCTCTAAAAGCAGAGCCGAATATTGTTTATAAGGATTCATATTTAACTATAAGAAACACCCTCCTCCCAACAACTCAGTGACCTTTTCAGAAGAAGTCAGTGTGAATGCAGTTTTAAAAATGCCTACACAGTACTCATTATTCCAATCTCAGAACTATGGTTTTTCTGAGAGAATATCTCTGGATTCAGGTAAGCAGTCACCAAGCTCCAGTGAAGGAGTTAACAACTATAAAATGAACTCAGGATGGATTACTTCTCACAAAAAAACCAGGGCTCAGGCAAGATGGTATAAAATATTATTACATTTTTGAAATGTTGAATGCAAATAATTCTGGCACAGTTCATGTGATCAGATCTACTTTTATTTGAGCACACAGTTTGCACTTCTCTTCATCCTCGGGGCTTTTTGGCCAAGCTAATTCTATAATCAGTCCTTAAAAGAGGAATGGGAAATGTAACCTATGGTCGTCTTTCAAATGAATTTTCCTTTTCCTCCACAATTTACCTATTCTTGAAAAATGTTTCCCAGATAAAACTTTATTAATTCTACTAATGAAAAGATTTGCACCTTTGGAATCAACTCATCATAGACTCGGAGCTGTTACTGAAATATTGACTTTAAAAACCGAGTTGGTGATGGTGACTACACCTAAAACTTCAGAAAGTGACGGATATGTGGAGAAGATAAGAGCATCTGACAAGAACGTTAAGGTGAAAAATGATAGGCATACAGGTCGAAGAAAGTAGATTACATGAAGTTTATCAGTTGTTTCTAAATTGCACAGTCAAATTTTAAGAGATGAGACAGATATAATTTTGTCAGTCTGCTTTCCAAATATTTCTCAGTATGTACTGTCATATCTGTTGTTCCCATCATAAGTGTTCAGTTGCTTTTGGTTCCTATTTATTCTAGGGGAAGAAAAAGACTTTTTCTGGCTAATTCCTTCCAAATCCTTGGCTCCAGGCAACTAGCTACACATCAGCAGAGGACCAGTTGGTTAACTTACGTATAGAATTATTTATATATTTTGTTTTTTGCATCTGATATCATATATCAGCTTTTTATGGATTAAAAACAATTCTAGAATGAAATCTTGACCCTTATGCTTTGTTTTCATTCATATTTTTCTGTAAGATAGTGGTTCTCTATGTGTTTTCTGGAACAGCAAGTCTAAATTTTCTAGGGAACTTGTAAGAAATTTCACTACTAATTCCTGTTGCAGACTTTCTGAAGCTGCGACTCAGAGCTGCAGCCTAGGAATATGAGCTCCCCTCCAGGTGCTTCTGGGCCTGCAGTGGTTTGTGAATCTCAGGCCCACATCCCACTTGCCACACAGTAAGGCGTGAGGAGGGCATACCCACTGACTGTGTCCTGACGTACTGCCCCACATCGCTCCATCTGAGAAGAAAGCCAATAACTCAGTCCCAAGGTATTGTCTTCCCAGCCCTGGTGACTGTTTAAAAATGACAATCTGACCATAGCAACGCACCACAATTCTTTCAGTATCTGTTGCACTCTGTCCAGGTCACCTTGGTTAAACTAGTTCCTAGTGGTTTTGCAACCATAAGCATTGTTCATTATTTTGCTACAACTCCGAATGAAGTATAATAGGCATTGTAACAGAGGTTATCAGCCCAGGGGAGTGGACAAATATTTAAATGTTAAATAAATTTAGAATAATAAAATCAGTTTTATGTAAATCTTGTAAATGTGTAGCTATTTGTCAGTCATTTTCATGCAATTTTGGGAGCAGCTCTTGATGGAAATTTCTTTAATGAAGTGTTTTTTTTTTTCTTTTTCCTGATCTAATGATATCCTAGTTGATACAATTTTGTAAACTTTTAAGTTGGCCTAGAATTAAAAAAATGTAAGGAAAGAAGCATCTATATAGAATTCTTTTAGACTTTTATGATAATTTTCCTCAACTTTCACATATTTTCTTCACATATAATTAAAAATACTTTGGCTTGGGTTCTGTTTGAGTAACTTGTTTTTATTTTTCTTTTCAAAGCAATTTCTTATAGCTATTTTAAGAAAATAAATGTTCCGTTCATCATACTAGCATTAATTGTGCATAGAGTATTTAAATCACACAACTGTAAGAATCACTGAAATAAGATATAGCATCAGTAAAATTGTATAGTGATTAAAAATTAAAATTTTAAGATTGAATTCAAGAACAATAAAATGTTGTTAAACAAACTACCGGCCATGGAGAGCTGTGGCCAGGAGCTTGTGATGCTGCTAATGTGGTCCAGGATGCAGGGAGGTGGACATCAGTTCCCTTGTCCAGCGTTCAGAGTACAGAAGGCTCTAGTTTTTAGGACTCAGCATAAATGTACATCTTCATTTTAGCTGGTGATTTGGTTAAATATGAGAGCAGGGTGTGACTCCCCACTCTACTCATATGTGGTTTAATAAGCTAGATTTTGTGACTCAACCTTGATCTATTTCTGGAAGAGTAAATTTTGAGACCAAGACATTTTATTCTGCATTTGCATGTAAATGATTTGAATTTTATAAGCCCTTGAATAGTCCAGCTTCATGGGAAGTCAGTTATGAGGATGAGCTGCTTTTATTTGTGTGTGGTTTTTGTTTATAAGTAAATTGAACATCTGCTGGTCATCATTTCTACTGTAATCACAGAACACTGGAGTGTGCTTTCTGAAAAGTGTTTCATGCAACACGTTCCCTCTACTGGACATTCACTTTGTACAACAGACTAACAGGCTAGTCTATTTGCTGTCTGAGCCAAGAATGCATTCTTCCTCAACTAGCCTATTCTCATACTTGTCCCACATTTATTCCTTTTATATTTCATCTTTTATATTCTACTTCACTGATATAAACTACTTTGAACAGTTGTTACCTCTATTTTCTTAATTCCTCCTGTTCAGAATTAGTTCATAGTTCAAAAATATGAATTTAGTTCATGTTTTTACATTCACTTATGTCTGTAGAAAAATACCGCAAGACTCAAAGCTCTGTAAGTTACAGACTCAAAGTACTAAAGAAGCAAATTCTGCCACCTTTCCTGATATTTCTTATTAAATTCATTTTATTTTGATGAAAGGGAAAAAGATTTTATTTAAAGCTTATTCTAGAAGATGGAGGCATTGCATCACCTAATTCATCATCTCACTAAACTCGCATTAAATTATCAGGATGTTTATGGGGAAACCGAATGGAAGGACAGACATACTACATACTGTTTTCTAATTATATAGAGCAAAACAAGTTATTAGGGACTAAATATGAGCATGGAATTAATAGAAAATAATGATAACAGGAAAACATCTTATTCCCTGGAAGAATAGAAAGTAAAAAGAGTTGCTGTTCAAATATGAATATTATTGATTAAATTAATAATAGCAGGAAGTTAGATCCAAGAAACTTGGTCACAGATTTAATTTTATCCTATCAGTAGGTACCTGAAGGATAATATAGATTTACACACATACAAAAATAAAAATAGCATATAGCAAATACTGATAACTTATAGTTAAGTAATAACACCTTTGACAGTGAGACTTCTGTTATGTTTCACTAATAGTTGGGACTTAACAGAGATGATCATAATTAGACTTTAAGATCTTTCACAACTAATATTTAGCAACTTTCTTCGGTTTAACCAAAATTGTCAATAATTTGTAAACTGTCAGCATGAGCTATGGGAAGAGTGTTCATTAGCGGAGCCCTGTGGATATGCTCTTTCATTTCTTTAATTCCCCTCAGTGAACACATGGGGCATGACGTGCTTTGGTGCTTTGGCCATTCTTTTGCCTCAAAACTACTCTGACCTTTCTGTCCTCATCAAAAAGATGTATGTTGTTGCTCAGCGCAGGAATCTACTGGATTTTATAGACATTTGCCCTCCAGTTAGAGAAGGTTTCGACTTACAGGACGAAATGCCATTGGGGCTTGTGATCTTTCTGATAAAAATACACCTAAATGTATTTTGAGAGATACAAGTTGGATTGGATGATAATACGGAAAATGCCTGGGCACAGGAGCCCCCAAGAATTGAGAGAATCCATCCTTCCTTTATCAGTTGTGTGATTTGGAACAAATTACCTACAGAGGCCTCATCTAAAAAATCAGAATGAAAGCCTAGCTTGTCGAACTGTCATGAAAATTGAATAAAATAACATTTAATGTGCCAAGTTCCGACGGAAACGGCTATTTCCTGTCTCCCCAGCTTGCTGTCTGCTATGTTCTAAGCGCACAAGCATTCTCTCCTATCAGATTTCTAAAAGTATTATTCTGCCACTTGTAGTTCCTCGTTTGCTCTTCTTTCTCCTCTATGCCTTATGTTTTTTTTGAATACACACATGCCCTCGTTCTGGGCTCATAGCTTCCTTCCTATTGCACAGATAATTCACCTAAGGGATCAGCACGTAACAACTGTGTGGCACTGAGAAGACAAAAACTGCATGTATGAAACTGTAGCAGTGCAAATACATAGACCAGTTAAATGAGTTGGAGTACTTGACTCTAAATCATCCAGCTTGCTCTCTCCGTTGATGCCACAGTCTGTGTAACATCTGTAGCTAAAAACAGCCCCTGCACCCCTGGCCAGCTTCTGGCATCTGCTGTGGAGTGATCAACCCAAGACCACGGCTCTTTACATGAAACTCAGCAAGGAGGTCAGCAGATGATGATAGCGGCTGCCTTCCGTGTAACCAAACGTTAATAAATGCATTATGCGGAGCATTTTATCCCCATGAGGTAAACAAGTATTGTTACATATTAATTGTTTTAATTAAGAAGATCTTATAAATAAGTACCAGAAGTAAAAACTGAGTAAGTACAGAAGTAAAAGCCTCCTGTTCTACTGGCTAGAGCCCACACAAAGGGGCTCTTTGAAAGCCTTGATTTGACAGGGTAAAATAATTAATTGCATCCATCTGTTAAAGGCAGCGTCCTACTGATGCATACAGTTTTTTTTTTTTTTTTTTTTTTTCTGACTTGTTGCTGTTGATTCCAAAAAGATACTGGTAATTTTTGAAACCACTTCTTTTTGACATTGTCTGTCCTGTGTGTGCTGTTTGAATGAAGATTTTTTTTATAAACTGCATGTATGCACATTCTTCTTTTCCTTTTCCTTCTTTTTGCCATGATTTGTGATAGTATACACACTGTGTAAAAGTTACCATCTCCACCATGCTTAAATATGCAGTTCAGTGATGTCATCGTAGTCCCAGTGAGGTCCAACTCACCTCCAGTTCCCTCCTGCAAAGCTGAGTAAGTGTCCATGAAACAGTAATTTCCCACCTGGTTCTCCCCCTGGCTGCAGGCAGCCACCATTGCGGACTGCTTTCTATGAGTCTGTGTACTCCTGACCCTTCATGTAAGTAAGCATGCCTGGCATTTGCCTTTGTGTGTTTGGCTTAATAGCCTCATCATGCAGCCATGTTAAAATGTTTCTCAGAGTTATCTTCTTTACGTGGCTGAATAATACTCCATTCTTACTTAAGCACTGTTTGGCTTATATGGTCAACCACTACTCTTTAGACTTCCCCCTTTTATTTACAAATAAAGCTGCTATGATTGTGAATATATGATTATCACTGTGATATTCTCCTTTGTGCTTTGGATATGTACTCAGGAACAGGACTGCTACATTGTAAAGAAATCACCTAGTTTTCATTTTCATAAAGAACTTTCATGTATTTGCCACAACAGCTGTGCCAGAATGTATCATAAAATTCGTCATATATAAATGTATGCATTAAAATCATCTAATATTCTTTGTTCTCTACCTTAATCTTAACATTGAACCAGTGTGTGTGTCTTAGATATTAAACTTCTTTACATATCTTGGTGCTGCCCTGCTTACAGGCTCAATTACTTTGTGCCCAGATGACTACTATTACCTGCGTAGGAGCTTGTATTCCTTTCAGGTAATCTTTTTTATAGTACCACTCTGATGCTGTCATTCCTCATTTGATGTTGAAATGTATCCCCATTTATTTGATGACATGCACAATCAACACTGCCTAGCTGAATTATCAAAATTTGTCATGATTTTCACCTTTTTCAGTTGAATTTCTGCTAAAAGAATCACCATGCTTGGGCCTGACCAATGTGAGTTGCTTAAATATATATTAAATACGTAGTTCCTTCACCCTGTACTTTGTAAATATATATATATATATATATATATATATATATATATATCTTCAATGCTTTTAAATCTACTTTCTGTCTCAATCAAATGCTTCATGTCTTCTACACTCCAGTTAAAATTCTGAACCCATTCTCGATTTCCCGGTTTTATTAAACAACACCAAAACCAGGACGCCAATAGCATTTTATTGATTTTTGTTCTGTGGCCTTTATCATTTTCTGTCTTTTACAATAGCTATTTTATGGATCTTAAATTTCCTACAAGTTTGAGCATCCAAACTAAAACTTCAGGGCAGATTGTGGGTGCGTTTTTATCTTTCCTTCGTTTCCAGCATAACAGAGCAGCAGCATCTTCCAACAATTAGCAATCGATACATATGTTCAGGTAGAAATGAATCAACAAGTACATTAATGTAAGCATTGCGGATGGTCCCAGAGAGTATTGAGATTCTTTGAAAGTGGTGATAGCTTCATATTGCTAAGCAAAGAGGAGGCAGGAGACAGGTGTTAAAATAGGCCTTCTGTCTGAGTCTGAAAGCTACAAATCTCCTAGACACATGAAGTGCACTGAGGAGAGGAAACTGGAGCTGCTAAATATGTCTTTGAGGGAAAGTTACAAACAATGCAGAAAGCTATTTCCTATGCAGAGTGGGTACTTTTTATTTGATAGTTGGCACCTTGTTGGTTGTTAGCTTGAAAATTAAAAATTAGCTCAGTTTGACATTAATTTAAGAGCTACCTTAATCTTGTTCAGGTAATAATTCCATTATATTTCAAAAATATTTTAAACTTTAGGGAAAAAAGATTTTTATAGTTATTTCTAAATTATGCATTATTTTCACCATACTGGATTTCACCTGAAAAACATTTAAAATATCTGAATTCCTATTTGTCCAGTAAAGGGCAGATCTTTAATTAATTAAGGCAAAAAGAAAAACTCCCTTTAAAATCTGACAAGGCTGGCGACATAGCTTAGCAGAGTAAGCGCCGGCCTGGCAAGTACAAGTCCTGAGTTTAATCACTAGTGCGAAAATAGTAACATAGGTAGGTAGGTAGATAGATAGATAGATAGATAGATAGATAGATAGATAGATAAACTTTTTTTTTTATTATTTTTGGCTGTACCAGGGATCAAACTCAAGACCTTGTGTTTGCCAGGGAAGCACTTATTCTGCTGAGCTATCTCCCCAGTCCCCAACAAACTTTCTGTAGAAACAATGAATGTAGAAATTTAAGTAAACATTCTGCTAAATTGAATCTCTGTTTTAATAAGAAGATTGTGTGGTGTCCAGACATCCAATACAATTTCGATATTATATTGTAAAGCCAAGTTAATGGAAAAATATAGAAATTATTACTTTTTTTCTCCATACTGATTAACTTCATTCTTGAGAAAAACTTCTTTAAAATTACTAAAAAAGAATTTGGAAACATGATTCATGACTGATTTTTCCCACCAAATAGGTCATTTTTACCATGTGTGTTGATTTTGAATTCTCAACTTTACTTTTAAAAAGATATTTTATACCATTAGGAATAATGGTTTTATCATCCATAGAGAACATCTGTCAAGCGTTAGTCAACTAATTCTGTGTCATGTACGGTATCGTAACTATATACAGTGCAACATTTGTCAATTTCCCCATGACTAAAGAAATTGAAAAGGGTATAGTTGAAGAATGCAGTTTTGATTCTGAGATTTAAAGAAATTGTGACAGGATAAGTGCGCTGTGCACCAGTCATAAATAGCGAGGGCGATGTTCTTGAAGACTGTTGCTTTAGGGGAGAAACTTGCACTCATTATGCCCAAACTAAACGGATGAATTTAAAGAAAAATAGCAAGATGCTACAGTGGGGACATTGGTGTTTGTTATAGGGTGCCTGTGTTTCCTAGTTGTTGTCTATGAAAGTTAGGATCTTATTTTCCCATGAGAAGGGAAGTCTGGGGCTTTTGTTTGTTTGTTTGTTTTTGATGAATCTGTTGCAAAAAGATAGCTCA
>NW_004524751.1:3494191-3499612 GCF_000260255.1 Octodon degus
TTTACTCACAAAATGGTATGTCAAAATTGATACACAGAACCTTTAAATATTCCTAATTTATATAAATAAAGTGAATTAGTATAGTGTACAAATTTAACCACAAAGTCTTCTCAAATAATCATCTAAGTGTCTACATAGTTGTACAAAAGGACACAGATGTTCACCCTTAAAAAACCTGTAATTAAGACACATTTATGCGCTGCAGATGCAGCCATTCCTAAGACTACTAAGCATACTTGTAAACACATCTGACCCAAGGAGAAATATTTGGAACTTTCTTACTTTTACTTCACAGGAAAAGCAAAATATAAAAGCAAAACACAAATTCATGGTAGTTTAACTACTAGAAAATGTTTGCTAAGTGGCTCTGTGTATTTCATAGGCTGTGCTGAAATTACACCTATACTATGCCATTTTCAGGCTTTGTTTCTGGAATTTACCAGCAAGACACATTGGACACATGTAACAAGAAGTCAGAGATGTCATCTTAATAAGCTGAATACAAACAGATATTGGAAGATTAACGCAAATTCATACACACTTATCAAAAGAGTCTTAGACTTTGTATGGACAAGACAGTCAATAATTTGAACTTATATGTTGTTTAAAACTACCTTGAAGGGGTATTGCTGGTTAGCTGACATTAAGCACCTGCCTGGGCAAACCCAGTCATGCTTGTGGGACAGTGCTTTGATCCCCAGCTCCACATGCCACTCCGCACCCACCATTAAGGCAGCCTGAGCCCACCAAAAAAAAAACCCCAAAAACCTATCTTGAAGGACCAGTGAGATAGCTCAACAAAGTAAATGCCTGCTTTGGCAAGTGGAGGGACCAGGGTTCCATCTCCAGTCCTGCATGTCCTGCAGGCTCTGCCCTTAAGGCACACTCAGCAGGGACAAAGTCTGGTTGTGGTGGCTCATGCCTGTAATCCCAGCCCTGAGATGGCTGAAAACAGGGGAACCATTATGAGTCTGAGCTGCATAGTGAGACCCTGTCCTAAATACATAAATAAATTTTTAAAAAAGAAAAAAAACCCTCCCTTAACCATTTTGGAAAGTAATGTGAAATTTATCACTTAGTGAAATGAACCCAAACCTGTGTAATTTCAAGTTAATTGTTATAGCAAAATTTTAACTCACTTATTTAGATTATGATCATAGCTTTACAACTAAAATTAAATTCGCTATCTTTTTTTTTTTTCTTTTTCAGTACTGGGGATTGAACTCAGGACCTTGTGCTTGCCAGGCAAGCGATTATTTTTCTGAGCTATCTCCCCAGTTCCATCATTATCTTTAACATAGTGGATTTTTGTTTTGTTTTCTCTTTAAGCTAAATTGCTGTCAATTTTTACATTTTTATAGCTTCAGACATGTATCATTTAAATTACTTAGTGAAATCCAACTGTAAATGTTCAATTTTGTTTCGAAAATATATTTACACCTTTGCATTAGATTACACTTTAAGCGATCTAGTGTTTCCAGACAACATCTAAGGGTTGCATAGAAGTCGCATGCAGGTGCATCTCCTGTTTTGTGACAGACTGAAATCATGATTTCCACCCATTTGTAGTTTTTGCAGAATTCCTAGAGTTATGCTTCCAAAACACATTTGTTTAGATTCTACTCAAAAGGGTTTCTAGGGGTTTGCCCTCTCATGCACAGCACAAATGCTGGTCAACGCCCGTGCTCACGCGTGGTGGCTGCCTCTCCTCTCGGGCCACGTGGACTCCGCTGTGCCCCCCAACGTAGCAGCCAGCGCCACACCTTGCGGCTTCCCTCACTCCCTTGTCTTTTCATTTCATTCTAGGGGTTTGGGAAACCTTTCTCCTTTCAGTGCTCACCTTTCAACTGAGAATTTCTCAGTTCAGCTGTGATATTGCAATTAATCTCTTAAAATTGCTCTTTAAAAATGCTTCGTTGGAGAGCAGCACTTGAATTTTACGATTTAACCATCATTGTTATTCCTACAAATATTTATATATGAAGCAATGGTTCAGTTGACAAACAGATACGTGTATATTTAAAATAACTGCTTCAAAATAGTTCAGCGGATTGAAGCTGCTGTTTAGGCAGATGCAGGGCCCAAAGCTAGATCCCTGGGCCTGCCGTGCCGGCCCACCCCAGGGCGCGCTGAGACTGGGATTGAGACTGAGCGAGACGGCCTGGGCCTGTGATCCCAGAGCTTGGGAGGCTGAAAACAGGAGAATCACTATGAGTCTGACCTACATAGTGAAACCCTGTAGACCCTGTCCTAAATAAAATAAAATTAAATAAAAAGATAAAATAATTGCTTCTTGAATTGCATATATTATAGCTTCTATTATACATGGATGTAGATAAAAGCTCTGCTTCATTTTCCACTGTTAATACATTTTTATTTACTTGTCATTTAATGTCCTTTCAACGATCTGAGTTATTGGACATTCGGGGAACTAATTTGAAGTGCATAGTTCACACATCAGAAAGATGGAAAAGCGAACTAAAATGGGACAGTTTCACATTGATTTCGTTTGGCTAGGTACATCAGTAATCCTGGAGAAAATGACTTTCCCTTATACACAAGTGAAGTAAAAATGCTCGTTTAACAATAAGAATGTGGACATTAGCTCTGTTATACATATATAGGTTTGATACCAAACATAGAAAATAGAATTATGAATAATACAGTACTTGTTAAACATAACCACAGTTAATGGTGACTGCTGGGATTACGGGAATGTGATAGTTGCGGTAAATTACAAGGGTGAATGGTGAGGTCTCGGGTTTTGGCCATGGACTGTAAGCAGATGAATTAGGCTAACAAGTATTATATCATACCCTGAACAGGTGCCTTAAGCTATCATGAAATAATGCTTATTGAGCCTTTATTTTTATCAGCTAATATTTGCTGAATAGTTACTTTATATTGAAGAGCACTGAGAAAGTCTATGAGAAATTAGGAAAACCACAGCACTCATTGCACACTGAGAACATGCAATTAAAGTCAGGAAACAGGCTGCTGACACATAAAATAGTTAAATAGGAGTCAGGATAGCAATAGAAACCTCCAGCTTGGAGAATATATCAGAAGTGTCTGTCACTTAGCACAGCTGTCTTACATGTTTTACATATTCTGCGTCCTATAGTCTGGCTTTCAATCTGTATATATATATATGATAATTTTTGATAAGGATTACAATATAAATAAATGATTCTAATGCTAGAAAAATAATATAGGAGAGAAGGGAAGAGGGCAAGAGAAGGAGACTGAAAAGTGCTGCACACATGGACCAGTTTTCTGCAGTGAGTACAGTCATTCTGTGCCGCAGATGTGTCCCAACAAAGCTAATAATAATAACAATAATAATAATAATAATAATAATAATAATAGAAATTTCATAGCACATGCTAAGAAAAAATGCCATTAGGGATTTTTTTTTATTTTATGGAAAAATTATGACAATATAATAGAAGAATAATAATAGTTAATATATTTCATATTGCTATCTCTAAAGTAGATATCCAGAGAAAAACATATGGGAATAAAATATTTTTCCAAACAGTAGTAGCAAAAGCCTTTCTTTTCAATGAACTGAATGAAATTAGTAGTATAGCTATTAATTTTTCCTCCTTTTCCTTTCCTTCCTTTTCCTTTTCCTCTTAGTTTCTTTTTTACTTTGAATAATTTCTTCCCGTTTCATAATATCTATTCTATTTTGTGCCTTGTTCACTTTTTCAGCTTCTCACGTCCAGGAGAAAATATAATGTTTATGCATACAGTCTGATTTATTTCACTTATCAGAATAGTCTCCAGTTGCATCCATTAACCTATAAAATTCTCAAGGTTATCCTTCTTTATGAATGAGTAGTACTCCATTCCGTACAAATACCATGTCTGTGTTGGCCATTCCTCAGCTGATGGGCATTTAGGTTCTGCTCCCATAAACACAGTGTTCAACAATTAAGAAATTTTAAACGAGTGATAAATGAATTTGAGCCAGCATTTGTCAAAGAAAGCTAAAGATTGATTTAAGCAGGCTTAAAAGATGATAACAGAAGACCTAACAAATACTTCAGAAAAGAGCATGCTATTCAAAAATGTAACAAGGACACTTAAGGAGAATAATCTGTGGTATTATGAGATACATAAATACAATGATATGACTATTATTAAAATATGAATTTTATAGTTCTGAGAAGGCCATGTTATAACAAAACTGAAGTGGGAAATACTTTCAGTAAGAAAAATTATTTAAGTGTGTAAATTCATGGAGGATATTCTGCTAATCTGGTGCCTGTATACAGTATGTAATGCAAAAGCTGAAACAGGTAAAATTCTCATCTCTTATAAATTGTTTCTAAAGTTTGACTGACACATAATTGGTATATAAGTTTCTGAGGTAAGTTTGACGTAATTTCTGAGGTATAATGTGTATTTTGAGGTATAGAGTTATTACTGATGAAATCATGGTAATATGCTTTCTATCTATCATAATTTTGTGTTGAGAGCTTCCCTTTTCTAGTTATTTTAAAATGTTAACACAAATTTACTTAATTATATGAAACAGAAATGGGAGGGTTGGCAAATAGCTCAGCAGATTAAAGCACCTGCAAACTTTCGAGGTGCACTGAAACAGCAGTTGATACTGGGCATGGTGGCACACGCCTGTAATCCCAGCTCTTGGGAGGCTGTAAACAGGTGGATCACTATGAGGCTGGTCTAGTAGTGAGACCCTGTAGACCCTGTAGGCCCTTCCCTAAAAAAAGACAAAAAAAAGAAAGAAATATGATGCCATACTCTATAAATACATGTGATTTTAATGTGTCATTTAAAGGAAAGAAACTTCAGCTGGACGCAGTTGCACATGCCTGTAATCCCAGTACTCAAGAAGCTAGGCAGGAGGATCACCACGACTTTGAGGCCAGCCTGAGTTTCAGAAGTAGGCTCAAGGACAGCCTGAGCTACACAGCAGGACCATCTCTAAAAAAAAAAAAAAGACAAAGCATAAGAAAACAACAAAAGGGGGGCATTATAAATCATCCAGATTCCTTTGAAAGGCTGAAAAAGAAATGCTAGGTTTTCTTTGCATGGGTTAATCCCCTCATTTTGATTTTATGAATCCTAGTGTATTATTTGATAGAGGAAATCATTTTTAGATATGCCATGTACATTTGGCGTGATTTGAAACTCATCAGAAATTGCAAAGTGATAATTTTAAGTTTGAAAAAAATTTATGAAAATCTGCCCAAATTATTCCTAGATACATATGACTGCCATAGCTTAACATTAATAATTTATTCCATAATAATTAATTAAATAATTAATTCATGTACTAAACATTACTATTACTATTTATCAAAGAAAATATTAAACACTGGGAAGTCAAACACAAAAATCAGATCTAAAGTAATTTTATAATTGAGAGGTACAGTAAATCCTTGT
>NW_004524751.1:3499741-3524919 GCF_000260255.1 Octodon degus
TTATATATATTATATGTATATATAATGTTACATATATATGTATATAACATTAATTATCTATTAACTCAATAGTCACATATTTAAAAGAATGAAGCAGTGCCCGTGTGAAGAGCTCTCTTCCTGGTGCTAGGACACTAATTCCTCCTCACATTGGAGCTCACATTTCCAGAGCTCCTCAGTGCTTCCTGGTTTGAGGTATCTGGTGACAATGTGCCAGTTAAAATATTACCTGCACACACTGACAAGTGTCAAGGGAGAGCACCAACTCTCTCATCTTGGAGTTTCAAATACTCCAAGATGACTCAGAAATAACTGTCAGACTGCCATGTTCTCCAGAGGTGACACATCACTTGGACTACAAGAACCATTAAGTGACATTCCTCCAAGAGGGAACCTTGTCATTCTATTGCCTGCTTGCTGTACGAACCTCAATTCTGTTGTGTGATGAGCAAGAAATAACATGCAGGAAGATACCGAGAAAATGTAAGGCAAAGCTGGATTTCTACCCTGCTGATGTGGATCCAAAGGGGAAGAAATTAAATTTGTCCGTGCTGTTCCCTGGGTGAGGGAACAAAGGAAGGTTCGCTGACTCAGAAAGGCATCTCCAAGGGGCCGCTCACACTGCCTGAAACAGAGGAGGAACCTGCAGAACGAAGGATCAGAAAGGCTTCCGAGATACAACTCCAAGGCCTTTGTTTGCTTCTGAATGTGTGAGTGGCAGAGCCTCTGCTTGATTGAGATCTCTATTCACATTGGCAATTTTACAATTATGTTCTTTTCCATGTTCAGCATATTCTTTGCATCTACCCTGCAAAAAACTGCAAGAAAATCGACCTACATCTCACAAGTTTTAAGCATGAAGCAGAATCTACTTATATTTCCTCCAAGCCTTTATTTCTCATGTGGAGATTATTTTTTCCCTTTAATTTGCAGCAGGGCTACATCCTGTATTTTCTTCCATTTTCCATGCACATTGGCAATGTAGCTGTAACTGTCAGAAACTTTGGCAATTTTATGCAGTAGGTAGAAAAGAGATATCCCTAATCCATTCCATATACATCCTAAATATATTCATTTGTAGAGATTTTTGAAAAATAGACTTTTACAGAGTAAAAGTTACTTTGGAGTAACTTCATTCAGTTACTCTGAAGAATTCATCTGCACAAAAAATTTAGAGTCTACCAATTACAGTCAGTATTCAAGTTCCAACAAGGAAAGTCGCCAAAGCCAGGGCTTCCGATGGCTGACACACTTGCACTCCAGCCTCCCTCCAGGTCCATCACTACAGGTGTCTATAGATTTGTGGACAATCAAATCGGGTTAATGTATCAAACTCTATCTGCTGTGAAAATGTCTGTTGATATGAAACAAGCACAAAAGTAAAAAAAAAAAAAAAAGAGAGAGAGAGAAAACAAATTTTGTTTCTTTAGAAACAGCCAAAGTTGTAGGCCCAACAGCATTGTGGCAAGCCTCAGCATGTGTTCTTGGGGACATGGGCACACTGACATGGGAAACAGAATGCATTATGGATGGAGAGAACATGTTCCCGTGTACAAATATAGTCACTCATGTGAAATTCAATAAAAGTGATCTCTGCCATCTGGGTTCTATATATTTTCTGTAGAGTTAGGCCTGAATCTATAAAATTAGCTCAAAGGACTTAGAGTATCTTTTCCATCATTTCTCATGTTTTCAATGTGTGATTCTGTGAGAAGAAGCATTATTTTAATAACAAACCTTTAGGTTATACATTGCCTTATTATAATTCTGAGGTATATCTTTTCATTTCTGTTCTAACTGATAAACATAGTTTCTGGAATGATTTCTCGCTACATGATAAAGCGGAATGCTTCAGCAGACAACTATAATCCTGATTCCCTTCTGGCTCTGTGTCTCTGTCTCTTTCTGTGTCTGTGTCTCTATCTGTCTCTTTCTGTGTGTCTGTGTGTTTCTGTGTCTGTCTCTGTCTGTCTGTCTGTCTGTCTGTCTGTCTGTCTGTCTCTATAAACAACTTAGTTATATAAAAATGTATATGGTATGCTTAATGGAGCCAAGGAAAACAACTCAAAATTTATTAAAATTTCAAGTAAAGTAAATCAAGAGGAATTTTGATTTTTGTATTAGACAAAATCACAAATATAACAATACTTGTACTCTTATCTCTTTATAGATGAAGGGAGATATAAGGTAGACAAAATACGTGACTTCTATATCACAAGGGCTACAGGTAGAACATGATATAGTCTTTTAATCAAGCATTTTTGCTGCAATTATTCATTGGCTACCAGTCCTCAAAACTGTAAACACGTACACTCCTAAAAGGATTCTGAAATAGTAGAGATATTCATAAAGACATGTTTTCATCAGTACAGTTCTCTCTCAGAATCGTTGCCAGATACTTGTCATGTTGGGATCTAGAAGCTGAATTCTCAAACAGAAAGTACTAAATGAAATAATTTTGACTTAAATTTCCTTTATATACATCTCTGTGTCACTAGAAATGAAAAACTTAGGCTAAGTTAGGAAATTGTTTTAACGTGCGGAAGACTTTAAAGTAGCATTGAAAACTACTGCTTCCATTTGAAAAATTAATTGAACATTATATGGCAACAAAATAGAGGAAATGCAGATAGCACTTAAAGTATGTTTTTGTGGCACTTAGTGCTTTAGCAATCTTGGTCATTCTCTTCCAAAATGGCTTTGACTAAGGAGCTACATCCCAAACCTTAGCCAGAGAGACTTGAAAAAAAATTTCTATACTATAATCAATATTTTATCAATTTTAATTACAAATTTATGACATTTTGTGCTTCATGGATAAAAATCATAATGTTTTTGCAGATAATATCCCACTTCTAGGATAAGCAGGGCATGTGGGAACGCCGCTCACCCGCTGATCGGAGTGGTGGTATCAGTACGCGGGAGCCCGAGCTTTTAATAAGCACGTCCCGCAGTGTGCTCCACTTTAAAAAATGTGAGGCATTAAGCAATTTTACAGCTTAAACTTATTTTATTTAAAAAGATACACCCTAACAATCAATGTGTATATAACTTGAATTTATGCTGTATTTTTTCTCCCTCCTTGAGTATAGCAAACATCCTAAAATATAAACCTTAAAATTATTCCAGGATCTCAATTTTGAAATCTCTCCTACAGTATGAATGATAACACTGGGGATAACAAATGAGTGACACTTTAAAACAAGAAGAAAGAAAATACTGTTTAGACAACAACAAAAACTAAGACTATAAAAGATTTATGTATGTATTACAGCCTAGTTATATCACATTTTCCCATATTACTAGCTGCCTACAAATACTATATATTGTCCTGGATACATTTGCATTAAATTCATTAATCATTACTTATACAAATTTAGTCACATAAGCATAACTACACATAAAATTAGAGCAATGTCCTTAAACTCACTTATCTGGAATTACACTTAGATTGATGCTTATTTTATTGCCAAATGACAAATTTTAACTGATTGGATGAGTTAAGTGGCATAATTATGAGGTCAGCACATGAACCTTCCTGTTTCCTGAGCAGAGTCCCTGTGGGTCTGCAGGTCCAGGCCTCCTGAGTTGCCGGGGGTTTTGGTGTACATTGACTCAGTGGAAGGATAGAGGACCACGAGATTCTGAGATTACCAGGTCCTCAACCATCCAGCACTGGGCTGTGGGAGAGTGCGGAGGGACACATAGTGGCTTTGCCACCTCATTTGCTCGCTGTGATCATGTCTCAATGACTTTCTATCAAAAATCAGCTCAGCTACTCAGAGCAAAGTCTTAAAAGATCTTTAGGTGGTCACACAGATTCTATGTTGAAGGCTAGGCAATTTCTTGAGATTCATTTCTTGTTAGTTCCCCCACATCAAAATATGATATACTGGGAATATATTTAAGATTAAAAAATCATTTAACATTTATTTCAATTCACCTTGAATTTCATTACTGGTTTAATACAATCAATCATTGAAAACAAAACATGAGTTATACTGGTTTTAAGCAATCTTTTGGATAACCTAGTATTGTGTTCCATTTTTTAATGTACAATTAATTCAAGCCACGTGCATTACTTCTAGGTAGAAAAATGGAAATGCCAACATAAAAGAAAAGTTACTTTTAAATAGTATGAAATAAGGACTGTAAATAATTACTTAAACTACTTGATATTTCTTTTAATTAATTTTCCTAAACACATAAGGAGGAAAACCTCTGAGTTTTAAATTCAAATTAAAAGTCAAGCTGTTTAAGTAGAGGATGGTCACACTGCATGCCAAAACATCCTTTGAGAATCGTGGTTTAATAAACACTCTCCATTTCTGCTGCTGGTGTGGGTCTCATTTTGCATATGGTGACCTTGCTTCAGGATACAGAAGTTTGTTATTAAGCTTAAAACTTGTTATCAAGGTGGACGTCAACTTTTGCAAAACAAGCTCTATCGATATATTTCTCATTTTAGCAGCATGTCTTTTCAGCTATCATGTTAATATCCAGGGCATCAAACAAGGACATATGCAAAGCAGGACTCTGGTTCTTGTGCAAAGGAGACTCTGAGGAGCAGATTTGCTTTGCAAGGCTGTGTGTAGCAGTCGCTGTGTCAGGCCAGCTACCAGCATCTCTTATGCACACCAAATGCTTTTCAAAAAAAATAAAACCAAAAAAAAAAAAAAAAAAACACCTTTGCTAGGTAGCCAAACAAACCTCAAACTGTCTCTCTGTATCATCTCAAGATTTTTAACAAATAGTTCCCATCATCCCAACTCATGTTCATGTGCTATGTTTTAAGAGAAGCCATGCTGAGATTTTTGCCAGAATTGCATATTGGTTTTTACAACCTTAGAAGTTAGAGATTGTAAAGACTGGATAACTGAAACAGAGCCCAAATGAGTAAACCAGACAGTTCAGTGTGGAGATAATTTCTAAGGATCATCTTTTGTTCCGATTCCATTCATATTTTTTTTTTCTGTTTTGACGCCTTCAACTCACAGCATAGAAGAAATAGTTCGGCTTTGTCCTCTCTGTAGTAGATTTGCCACCGTTGCTAGACAGTCTCAGGGTTTCTCCTGGAAAGTAATTCATCTTCATTGTTTCTGTGCCGACAGGATGGAACCTGCTTACACGTTTTACAGCAAGCAATACTTTTTATTGTTGTACTGAAAGGGCTCCGGAGGGCTTTCTATTTTATTTTTAGGAACTTTCTGAATGTTTTTTCCTCTTTATGCTTTGCTTTTCACTATTATGAGTGATGACCTTAGAATACTGGGAAGGAAAAAACAACCAACACCCACCAAACTCTAATTGTCATAAGTTTTAATGCGATCTTCCAACAGCTTGATGGATTGCAGATGCTACACTTTAACTCTGTTACAGCTAACGAAGAATATCAACACCTCTGGTGGGATGCTGACAGCGCTTCAAACAAAGAAGCCTTCCTTGAAGTCCAAATGTCTTTCAATTAAATGCAAAGATGCAATGATGACTCTAATGATTTCCCTGTGTCTTATATGTTGAATGAAAACATGGGGTGAACAAAGAAAAAAATTTGTGCTTATCTATAATGAAACTATGACATTAAGAAACTATATTCCAAAGAAATAGTGGCCCTTTCAATGTTTTGTTTTGCTCCTTTAAACTTCTTTAGGACTAATTATACTTGACAGTAGTTAAGGAGGGTTCCAAAAAAAACCCAATATAATATGAAAATGAGCTTTTTACCCCTGTGGTGCTTCTGGACCTTCAGGTCTGTGTAGGGCCACAGATGTGGGTCTATAATAAACAGGGTGGGTTTTGTTAAGGTTGTCAAGAATAAGGCCTTCTTTAAGAGATACCAAGTGAAGCTTAGAAGATGACGAGAGGGCAAAACTGATTTCTATGCTAGGAAATGCTTGGTAATACAGGACAAAAATAAGTACAACACACCTAAATACAGGATGATAGTTCATGTAACTAACAGCAATATCATATGTCATATTGCTTATGCCCACATTGAAGGGGATATGATAGTCTGTGCAGTATATGCACATGAACTACCAAAATATGGTATGAAAGTTGGCCTGAAAAAATATGCCACAGTGTATTGTGCTGGCCTGCTGCTGGCCTGCAGGCTTCTCAGTAGGCTTGGCATGGATAAGATCTATGAAGTTCAGGTGGAGGTGACCGGAGGTGAACACAATGTGGAAGGCATTGATGGCAAATCTGGTTCCTTCACCTGTTATTTGGATGCAGGCCTCGCCAGAACTACAGCTGGCATAAAGTTTTTGGAGCCCTGAAGGGTGCTGTGGATGGAGACCTGTCTATCCCTCACAATACCAAATGATTCCCTGGTTATGATTCTGAAAGCAAGGAGTTCAATGCAAAAGTATATCGGAAGCACATCATGGGTCAGGATGTCGCAGATTATATGTGCTACTTAATGGAAGAAGATGAATATGCTTAAAAGAAACAGTTCTCTCAGTACCTAAAGAACAGTGTAACTCCAGACATGATGGCGGAGTTGTATAAGAAAGCTCATGCTGCTATGCAAGAGAATCCCGTGGAAACAAGCTGAAGAGAGAAGTTAAACAGAAGAGGTGGAACTGTCCCAAAATGTCCCTTGCCAAGAAGAAAATAGGGTAGCACAAAAGAAGGCAAGCTTCCTCAGAGCTTAGGAGCAGGCTGCTGAGAGTTAAACCAAATTTCTAGAAAGATTTTTTAGATAAAGATAAATAAACTTATTTATCAAGAAAAAATATGAAAATGAATGCAACAATTTGAGGATTTATATCTATAAATCATCTTGGGAGAAGTAATTTATCCTCATGAATAATAGCAGGGGCAACAAAGCAACTGCACACACAGACTAACACTAACAGTGGGTTATGAGTGAAAGAACACAATATACTTCTTTGTGTAAAAGAGAAATACCTGCATAATTACCTTCTAGCAAAATCAATATTTATTCTAATGTTAAAATCCACTGGCCAACTGAAGGTTTTTCAAAGCAAAAACAAAACAAACAAACAAACCAAAACCACTTCAAAGGCCAGTACTATAGCTCAGTGAACTAAACGTCTGCCTAAGTGAGCACAGGGTTCGATCCCTGGCACCACATGCTCTGCCGGCTCTGCCCCTGGGTGCGCTGAGCGGGTGAAGGAGTCTGGTTGTGGTGTTGCATGTCTGTAATCCCACCACTAGAGAGGCAGAAATTAGGAGGATCACTACAAGTCAGAGCTGCATAATGAGACCCTGCACAAAAAAACAAAAACAAAAATTAAAAAAACCTAAGAAACAATTCAATTTTAATCAGCATTCAGAGACATAATACACATTCTGAAAAAATAGCTTTCCATAGGTATTTATTACTATATTTACCATGGGAGTTTATAATTGTACAATATATAAATGTAATTTGAACTATTTTAAACTGCTTTTGAATTTACAAAGGAAGGGCTGACCAAATAGCTCAGCAGATTAAAGAGCCTGCAAGCAGGTGCAGGGGCCAGAGGTTTGATCCCCAGGTCTGCCATGCTGGTCTGCACCCAGGGCACACTGAGATGGCAACTGAGACTGAGTATGTTGGCATGCACCTGCAATCTCAGCTCTTGGGAGGCTGTAAGCAGGCAGTTCACTGTGAGTTTGATCTAGTAGTGAGACCCTGAACAGCCTGTAGCCCGTCCCTAAAATTAAATAAATAAATAAACTTGCAAAAGATCTTTTTCATCACAAAAGCTGTGAATATTTTTCCTCCATACTTCAGTATAATGCAGAGTGATGTGCGGGTTGCCATACCTATGTAACAATGTCTGTATGGTATCTGGTAAATAAGTTCTAATATTTTAGTTTACTTCTAGAGAAAGGTTCTTAAAAATGCAAACAGTAATTAAACTCTCTCAAAGCTGCCTTACTAAAATAATAGTAATCATGCTTTTAACAATCACTAAAAATGATGTTTTTAACTAGTTTTGTTTAAATTAAAATTATGAATAGCTTTCTGCATAAGGATTAAAAAAGATAAAACTATGTCTAATTATTTTATGACCATAAACTAAAACAGAATTTTGGTAAGCAACTTAATTATATTGCTTGCACTGTATCAAACTTTCATTAGAACTAGAATTCATGTTACATTGTTCAGTGTATATTACTGATTAACATTTCATACTAGTTTTATTTTTTTTAAATTTTTTTAATATTCCCTTTTTCTTTTATTTATGTATGTATGTGTGTGTGTGTGGCCAGCTCAGCCCACCAGGGGGGCGGGGCTGGCTGGCATGTGGTGCTGGGGGATCGAACTGCGGTCCCTGTGCTTTGCTAAGCTTGTTCTAAGAAGATGCTTTAGACCACTGAGCCATCTCACCAGCCCCCTCATACTAGTTTTAGAGGCAATCTATCAATTCCATTTATTATAATAATACAATTAAAAATCTTGTGAGCTTTCTGCATTAAGAACTTACTGAGGAATATTGAAAAAACACCCTAGAAAGGTTATGATACAGATTACATTTGAAGAATATTTGTACAATCATCTGAATAATTGTGCACTTCCCATACTGAGGTTGCTGATGGCTATCTCAGCTGTGTCTATGCAGTTATAGAGAAATCATTATGAGAGCACACAAGTAGGTTTTAAGCAGAGCATATCCTCATGATTTAATAAACATTTGTCATCACTGTTATTCTTAATGGTTACACAACGTAGGTATCTGAGAGGAATTAACCACGTGAGGCTGAATCTTTGTGTGCAGTCCAGCAGCTAACAATTGTTACATATTCAATTAAACGCCTACTGTATTCATGACCTGCTTTCTTCTGGGAAAAGTCCATGAGGAGCTACGGAGGTTTTGAGATCCAGGTGGTTTGAATGATTTAAATGAATCAAAAACTGATGCTATTCATTTTGACTTGCTTGGTTAATCTTGTTAGGCATTGTTATCTCAAAGTTTACCCATAGAATATATTATTTTTCTAACAAAATCTCTTCCTGGATTTTATCCAATATTACTGTGCTGAAGGTATCCTCTAATTCAGAAATTACTATGTCGCTGATGAGTTTATTTAGACCTCCTATTTTCCTTTGGTATGTTGCAGTTCTTTCATTTCTTCTACTAGAAAAGATCCCACACTTCTCTTTATTTATCCATTGGGTGAGGCTACCCCTTGGGCAAGCTCCATCTCTTTTCTTTCTCTGTTTCTTTTTTCTTTTTCTTTATTTTGTTTGTACTAAAGTACAAACTCAGGATCTTTTCAAGCAGGTGTTCAAGATGCTGAACTATATCCCTGGGCTGGACAAGCCCCATTTTGATGCAACCCTCTTTATGACAAAATGAGATAACTGCATACCTTTATCACTGTGTCAGTTCTTATGAAGTCCAAATCATACATTCTCTAGCATACTGATATGGTTTAAAACTGAAATCCACTGAAAAGCCTCACACTTCTCACATCTAGGGATGAGGACTAGCCAAAAAGTGTAGGCCAGTGGAAATGTGAGCCTGAAAGTTGTATTGTGTCACTGCCTACGTCCCCCTTTCTCTGCTTTCTAGGCACCGCGTAGTGAACGCTTTCCATGCTCCTCTGCTTTGGAACCAGAATACCATGTGCTACACCCATGAAAAGCTTGAGCCAAAATGAGCCTCTTATCTTTTAAGTATTGTTGTCACATCTTGTGTCTCATTAAACTAACCAATACAGAGAAATTGGTGCCAGGATAGTCAATTGCTTTGACTGTATTTGACAGTGTGATTTAGAAAGCATTGGATTAGATATGTATGAGTAACTTAGAAAGGTTTGGAGAATGGGTCCAGAAAAGCCCCCGAATTCTCTAAGCAGAGAACATAAAGATTGGTAAGATTGGTGAGATTCAGGTAGCTCAAAACACCGGAATGCCAGGGAAGTGTTGACAGTACAGGCCAAACTCAAAGGGTTTCAATGGTGAACAAGGATTGTTTCACAAATTAGGCTAGATGTCATGTGTGTTATTTTGTGGCAGAAAATGTGTCTCCTTTTCACTCATGTCCCACATTTTTTTGTGAGGCTAGATGTAAAGGTGGCAGACTAACTGATGAAACAGATTCCAAGGCAGCCCAGCATTCAGTCTATGGCAAAGGTACTACTAGATGTTTTCAGTCACATGTACAATGAGACAGGTAAGGAATTTGGAACTTTACAATTTCGCTAGAAAACAAGCATATGCAAAGTTAGGCAAAGCGGACCTGCTTGGTAAAAAAAGTTAGCCCTAGAAAGAAGCAAGTAGTTAGAACAGGGACAAGAAGAAAGATGTCTTGAGGGCATCGAAAAAAAGCAGCAAGACCTCAACCATGAAGGTTTAAGGATGAAAAACTGTAATGATTTTGAGAAGAAAGTTCCTGGGACACCAGCTCACCCAGAGTCCCCTCTGAAAGTCTATCCTAATTCATTCATTCAAACGCTCAGAAGCTACTGTAGCCAAGGTGCAAGGGAGCCAGGCTACCAAGTGAGCCAGGAAGCCATAGCATTAACTGTGTGGTTCTGCTTTCCCAAGCATGAACAATGAGGGTCCCAGGTTGCAAGCTTCCATCAAGAGTTCAGAATGAGGCTTGGCAAGCTAGGCAGATACATGAGACTGGAACACAGCCCCTGCCAGGTGGGCCTAAACGTGTTGGCTGTGAAGTTGTAAGAGTGAAGGCAATAGTGCTTTGGAGATCCCAGAAAGTGGAAGATACCGACCGTGTGATCACCTGCTAAGTTGAGCCTGCCCCCGTGCTATGAACAGCGTTCTTCAGCCCTGCTGTTCCACTGTACCATTTCTTTCCTCAATCCAGCTGACCTTGCATCGAACTTACTGAAAGTAAGAGCCAAAATAAGCCTGCCTCCCTTTACGTTTTAGATGCTAGGTACTTTGTCCCAGAGACAGGAAAGCAGTCCAATACACATACTTTCTGAATTTCTTTTATCTTTGGTTATGTTGCAAGTTCTATAGTGGCAAAAAATGTCACTTATTCATGTTTCTAAGTCTTCTTTTATCCCTGTACACTGATATTGAGGAGTAGAATACGAGCCTTAGACTATGTTATTTCCAAGCTTGCTTTTCAGCTTTTCAAAGCACTGATCCTACAACCTGAATGAATGACACTACAGGTATACAGCCATCTCAAAAATGTGTAGGAAGCACATAAAGATAGCACTGTCATCATAAGAATGTGAGAATTATTGTACAAAGTACGTGCTTCATGAAAAAGTCTTCACGTCACCTAGCATCTGCTTAGCATATAGTGTATGCTCAGTAGTTAGCTAGTTTCGCTCATAATCACTCATAAGGTACAGAATATTCTTTTGCCTTTAGGAAGCAGTTCTTAAATAAATCTAACTGGACGCTGTATAATTGTTGCTGTGCACCCAATGTATCATTTCTGCTTTGGCACTTTGTCTTACTTGCCTGAAGCTACATTACTATTTTTACAGAATATTAAAATCCTTAAACTGGGTAAGAGGAAAAGTACTGACTGCCAAAGAAAGTTATGAGTGGGAAAGACAAACCAAGGCCATTACATCTATAGACCAAGAAATATTGATGTCAAATGTGGGGGTCGTGTCCCATGGTGACAAAGAATTAAACCAGGCTAGAGGAGGCAGAGTATCAGAAAATATATTGAAAAGCCTAAAGGCTAGGAAGTAGAGCTCCTGCTACCTGGGAGGGGGTCCTGAGCAGGACACACAGAGGTCCTTGGTCTAGGCATTCTTGTAGGGTTTAGAAAGAAGAGAATTCAGGCCACTGTACAAGTGATGTGTTCTCTACCCTCAGAACACTACATCTTTTTAGCATCCGGCCTGCGGAGAGTTTCGGAAATGTTCATACAGGGACCATACAGCCTGAGCCAATGGCCTGCCTGGTCATCTTCTTGGGAGAACCCTGACAACCACAAGAAATCTGATAGATTTTTTTTTTTTTTTTTTTTTTTAAGAATGTGGGAGGGTGATAACTCAGCAGACTCCGTTTTGAGCTTCTTAGCTCCATTTGTGGGCCACTGCTGTGACTGCCTAATACAATTGTCCTGTCTTCCTGTGCATCTACATAAAGGTTATAGACAAGAGATGGCAAATCGGTCAGTTCTGTTTCATTAAATGCTCAATTTAGAAAAGAAACATACTGTGAAAACTGGTGCTCCTTTCAAATGCTGAAAGGGGAAGGAAGATTCCTTTAGAAGAGTGATTTCCAAGCTAACAATTAAAATGCTAAATTTCTATGAGGGTCATTTAGGGATTCTGTAAAACTGTAATTGGCATCCTAGTTCTAAGTATTTTATGTGGTTTCAAGGCTGTAACTTTAAAACTGCCCATACAAACATACTGTATTTTGAACTACTAATACAAATATATTAGTAGTTAAGATCTTTACTATTTTTCTGATTAATTAACCTCTATTAGCAAACCTTTTGATTTAATAGAAAAAACTTTTTCCAATAAAATTCACCTTGGCCTTTAATATATGTCAGATTACATTTTTATTGAATAAACTATATTTTAGTGCTTAAAATATTTGAAACTTTATGCTTAGAAGCAGACATCCAAAAGAGCATATTGTTGGTCAGAGGGACATCAATTTGGAGGCTGTTTCTATTGACATTTTCTCCTGAGAATACTGTAGACGATGTAGTCAATTATCATTTTTCTCAGTAGTTATGTTTTATAAAGCCACCAGGAACACTGAATTAGCTGCTACTGAATTATTGCTCTTTGGAGAAATACAAGGTTAGGATCCTTTGTGCCTCTGGTCACAGTATTTTCATCAAACCATCCATATATAACCTTATTTTATGTGTGTTTGTGTTTAAAGACCCTCATTTAATATATATCATTGATTCATTAACACCAACTCAATGGCTGGCAGCGTGGTTACTCAAGTCTGAACAGAGCTGATCTAACATACACCTTTTGTTCAGTAAAGAATGCTGAGAATTGGCATTCTTGTTGTTGCTAAGAACACTAGACAGCACTTCAGCCCTGTGTTTGGAAACCGTGTTAAGCAACAAAATCACCACCAAAGAAAATATGAAAGCGAAAAGCCACTAAAAAGGCCAACAAAGGATACTTTGAATAGGGAGAGAGCTGAAAGACAAGGTGGACAGTTACCTTGGTGCCCTTCAGTATGAGCATGTATACCAAGGACCTGGATTTTCTCTTCACCTATACCCATGTCTATGACTGATTGCAAAAGAATAATCATTAATTTTAGGTTTGACACATTTAGCAAGTAGATGAATTAGCAGATATAGAGTCCATCAATAAAATGAACAACCCGCTTGCTTTAGACCAAATGAAAAATCCCCAGTGGGGACTGAAGTGAAATCTCCACCAGGCTTGAAGCTGTTACTACGGTGAGAAAGCGAGTATATGAAGTTATACGATACGTGTAAATAGGCTGTCAGACGATTTATCTTCAGCTCGTGTCCTAGCCCCATGGGATCCTTCTCTAGGGGGCACTAACGTTGCCCAGGAGCCTGCTGCAATGCCCGTGCTTCTTCCTCACCGATCTACCGAGTCAGATTTGCGTGTCGGTACTTTGCGTCCATCCATAGGTTTTAGTGGTGCGAGTCCCGTGCTGCTCGGAGATGATACCTAGCGGGCAGCACTGCCTTCCTGTGTGCGTGAAAGCAAACCATGAGCCGAGTGTGTGGCATGACTGGGACTGCAGTCTCACCCTCAGAACTGCGTGGGGCGGGCAGCCATGACTGGGGGGCATTTTTAGTGTACAGCTAAATCAGACTCATCAGGATGAAAATCTAAAAATATGTCTGTGCTTCATCTTTTGGGATAAATATTTTTTAAATATTTTTATTGAGAAACAAATAGCAAGGAGACAGTTTCACAACCAATTACTAGTACATTTTCAATAATTAATACATTACATATTGCTGTCTTAGTGGTCATTCATTGTACAAGATGCAGATCTGATATCCTGTCTCAAACACTGTTAGAACAAACCTCTCTATTCATTGACTTAAGAGAATGCAGCTGTATATCTATCCTAACTATTTTGAGTATACAAATACAAAATGGTCATTCATTTTTATCCCCCTTTTTTTGGTTAGCTTTGTCAGAGAAGGGCATTCCATTGTCATTTAAATACTGTAGATGCATGAGTTCAGCAACATATCCCAATATAGTCCAATAGTAGGGTAAATACTAATTCCTTAATGTTCTCTTCCAGCTTCTACGGCACTTCTTCATGCTATTTTCCTATCTCTGTCTTAAATTATTTGTCACTTTCTGCTGCTGCTCACTTTAATTGCACAAAATGTTTTTTTATAAGAAGACACTTTGCAACTGATGATATGAGAAATTCAATTTTTAGAACACTACTCTCAAGAGTTTTTTTGATTTAACATTTTTTCTCAAAAAAAGAAAACATCAATCAAAACAGTTACTTTCATTTCTGATGACAACTGAGTCTCCTTAAGTAATTTATTTCTGCATTTAAAAGTGATTAAGGGACTATTTCTGTTTTTAAAAAATATGAAAGAAATTTCCCATTGCAAAACAGATGCCTTAGAAAAAAATATATTTTCCACTTTTCTTTGAATAAAGTTAAAAAATGGATGAAGAAAATGCTCTCAAAGTTCAGAATGCATGTGAATATAAATAAAATGGAAGAGACTAGTAGAAAGATGATGGAGGATTGCTGTTCTTAGAATATCCTGAAAATTACTCAACACCAAACATTTGTTCCCTCCCAGCCAAGCAACATTATGCAGTGCCCCATTCTGACAAGAAGATTTTCTTTCTTGCCAGTTGCTTCTGCTCACAGCATTTAGCCACCTATTGACAGATTTGTGCCAGGGAGGCTTTCTCCACTCATGCCATATTTACAATTCTCTGTTTACTAGTTCCTGTAAGCAGTCAGATGAAAATATAGTAGCAAATAATTCTATCTTTCAGACAGTGGAATGAGGCTCAAATTCAGGCAGATTCCAGAAATGGCTGATTACCCATCAAGAAAAATCTGCATTGTGTTTGTGAAAAAATTACTGCATTCAGTAAGCATGAGGATGGCTTTAGATTATTGCTTAAAATTTTAAAATTTTCCATAGGTTAAGTAAAAACTCAGAGTAAAAAATAAATAATATGTGTGCGTAAGTGTATGATCTGCACCAACAGAACATTTTTAAGAAGTAATTTGAAATTAGGTCCCAGGTAAGTGTTGAATGACAAGTGTACATAAACATAGCTTTAACAGTATCTTATGTCTGATTTTCAACACCCAGAGATACACTGTGAGAAGTTGTCTAGGTTGATGTATGATCTACCTACTTCTTGCTAGCAGTGAGCATCTTTTAAATTCTAATTTTAAGTATGCTCTTGAAGTTTAGACATTAATATTTTTATTTTTCAACCTTTTCTTGCCTTCAAGGTTTTATAACACTATTGATTCCAGTGCCAGTGAATCATAATTTTTTTTGAGGATTGCTTGCTTTCTACCAGTGTATTAGTGCTGCTGCTGGAAAAATGTACTTTAAGGAAATTGTACTTAGATCACAAGGAAAATCAAACTAAGGGAAGGGAAGGGAAAGGATTTCATTGAATCTTGGATCAATAGTATTTGACCTTATCCAGCATTTAATTGATTGGCTCTTCAAATCTGTAAAATTGAGGATTATGCTCACTGGTTAGGGAGGCTATTTTACAGGCACTATGTACATTTGTATTGATCATAACATCATTAGGTCATAGTTATGGTTTCCTAGATGGTCAGAATGGAGAATATATATAAATCATTCTTAGAGATGTAAGTTGCCAGATGTTTGTGACAACCCTTATCTTGTATTTTGGAAGTGGAATATCTGAGAAACACTTTTAGCCATTGTCTATGACATACATTACACAAGGTCAGTGGAAAGATGAATTTGTGCCAAGTAATAGATGTTTCCATGATCTCCAACTTCATATGTCAGAGTCCTAACTTCATCTTGGCTATTTGGAGATGGAGCCTGTGAGTGAGTAATTAGGTTAAATGAGGGCATGTGGGTACAGGAAATGACCAGAGATTAGCACCCTTTTAAGAAAGGACAGTAGGTATTCCCTTCTGTCCCTGTGGGCAGAAGCAAAAAGAAGCCCAACAAACACAAAAGTGGTAGACACCTACAAGCCATGAATAAAGACTAACATCGCAGTGTATCTTACTGGCACCTTCATCATGGAATTTGCATCTTCTGGAAATACAAGAAATAAATTTCTGTTGTTTGAACCTCCCAGCTCATGGTATTTTGCTATAGCTGCCTGAGAAGGCAAATGCAGTTATTCTGCTTGTATAAAAGATCAAGAGTATGCCAAGGCACAAACAAATGTCACAGAAACCTTTGAATTAGATGATTTACAAACAAAGGCACAAAGGAAATGTCTTCAGTGGCAAAGTCTATTTGTGATTGAAGTTAAGGAATTCTCCTGAGACTGTTCCATTTTATAGCATTGTTTACAACTCTAAGTCAAGAGATCTAGATGCAACATAAGACAGAATGTAAAATGTGAAGCTTGTTTATTTTTGCATTTTGTTTAAGTCATAGCTTGTAATAAACCAAAATTGAGGAAATATAGCTTACAAGTCTGATTTAGCTATTTTTGAGCTTTCTAACCTTAAGGGTCTCAGCCAGTCCCCTTAAAATGTAATTTCTTCATATGTGAAATTCAGATAATAAATCCTTGCATACCTTTTGTAAAAATCAAATGCAATAATATGAGCTAACTTAGTTCATTGGATGGTACCTTATCGTCACTCCAAAGACTTAAAGATTTTGAAATCATGTTATCACTTTATCATGATTTCAAAGCTATGGACATTTTTAAATAAGTTTTTAATATTTTTATAACAATATCACAAATATCAAATATAAAAATTTTTGTAAAAATATAATCAACTGCCTTCATTATCCTTTGATATATGCAAACACAGATTTTTTTTTTTTTTTTTTTGCGGAACTAGGGATTGAACTCAGGCCCTTGAGCTTGCCAGGCAAGCCCTTAATCTACTGAGCCATCTCCCAGCCCCAAAACCAGAAATTTTTAAAAGGATAAAAAAACTTCATTACTTGCAACTTTTGTTAATGTTAGCAGTATGTGATGTCGCATGAAAGATGTAAAGTGATCAAATTAACATTTTGTTATTAGCACCTATCATGATTCTGTTATCTTCTAGTAGTCTTTAAGTGAACCTGCCCAGGATACTTAGTTCATCCACCAAACCTGCCATGTCAAAGTGAATGGTTTTGATAATTAAACTATGAAGTAAGAAAGTAAAGAAGAACACATAAAGGATGAGTATACTGTGCAGAATGAAGCAAGTTCTCAATAAACCATTAGGGCTGGGCTGTCCAAATAGCTCAGCAGATTAAAGAGCCTACAAGTAGGAGCTGGGGCCGGAGGTTCAATCCCCAGGCCTGCCATGCCGGCCCCACCCCCGGAGCTCACTGCGATAGCAATTGAGACTGTGTGGTGGCATGCACCTGTAATCTAGCTCTTGGGAGGCTGTAAACAGGTGGATCACTATGAGTCCGATCTAGTAGTGAGACACTGAACACCCTGTAGACCCTTCCCTAAAAATACAAAAAAAAAAAAAAAATTTAGGGCTGATAATGATTACTAACATCTGTCATCCATCATTGTAAGTATCAGAATTTCTGCCCCTTTATAAATAGTTGTCTTTGTATGGAACACTGTACATGAGAAAAGAGCAGCCATGATGTTTAGCAAGAACAAAAGTAATTTCTGGTCTACAAATGTTTTGCAAATCTAAAAAGCAGCAGAGATTTTCTCAGTGATTCCATGGATAAAGTAACATAGCATCTATAGACTTGTGAAAAGAAGAATGAAAGAATATGAAGAAATGGAAAGATCCAGTCTGGTTTTGCTTGAAGTATGCATATACAAAACAAGAAGCAGGAAACAGGTAGATGTGTTTTTTGAATTAATTTAAAATAGGTAGCCAGAGATTCTCAAATGATTCAGAAAGCTGGGAGTGGAAATTATGAAGGAAGGAGTATGGATTTATGGTGAAAATCTATAGAATATGATTGTGTATTCACAATATGGTATAAATGGGAGTCAGAAAATAACTGCAATATTTTTATAGAGATTTAATTTTTCATTGATTAATAATTGGTGAAAGAAAGCTGAAGCTATATGAGATTATAATCATGTAGTTAGGGGAAAAGTCTAAGGAAGTGGAAGTTTTTGAAGTAGAATATATTTGATATTAATCATTAGAAAAACTTGGTGGTACAGATGGCTATAACATTCAGTACTCTAGTATAACAAAGACACTTGACAATGAACAGCAGTGACGTCAGAGCTCTAAGATAGTGTGCTTTGCTTTTTCTTTTTTTTTTTTTATTTTAGGGTAGGGTCTTCAGGGTGTTCAGGTCTCACTACTAGATTGGACTCAGTGATCTGCCTGTTTACAGCCTCCCAAGAGCCAGAATTTCAGGCATGCATCACCATACCCAGTCTCAATTGCCGTCTCAGCACACCCCAGCAGTGGGGCCAGCATAGCAGGCCCGGAGAACAAACCCCTGGCCCCTGCTCCTGCTTGCAGGCACTTTAATCCACTGAGCTGTTTGACAGGCCCTAAACAGTGTGTTTTTCAATTCAAATGAATAAATCGTGTCTTCAGAGGGACTAGGTGTTCCACTATGCTTATAGGGATGCAATTATTTAAAATATGCCATGTACAGGATTGAGAAAGTAACACATATGAATGAGTTGGAAAGAGGATATTTGAGGCAGGAGTTAAGGAGTTAATTTTAGGACAAGCAGACTTTATGTTATGGATAAGATGTCAATTCACATTTATTTGATGTAAAATATGTGTGCTAAGGTGAAAGGCTGTCAGCACTGACAGCTATATGTTATCATGTGAATAGAGATTATGTAGAGCTGTGGGATTAGATGTACCAACGAGCAGGTACAGTGGGAACTGGCTAATGGAAATACCTTTGTAATAGCTTGGAAAGATCTTGTTAATAACTAGGTAATGGCTACAATAAGGAAGATTTATAAAAGAGGAAAGAGGTACAGTGAGAGTAATATGAAAACAATGAAGAGTATATTATTTTAAATCAAGGATTATTTTTGACCATAAAAATCAGTAGCTGGTGCAGACTAAAAGCAAGGACCAGGGCTTCCCTGGCACCAACTCTTCCAACCTTGCAAGGCACGCAGTTTCCCGGGCCTCTGTTTCTCTTGCTTACAGCAGGTGTTTCATGCTGTTGCCCTCTTCTGTTTACCGATTTGGCAAAGCAAGAAGTATTTACTAGGTTGCAACACTGCTCTTGGGGCCTAACATAAGCAGTGCCGACTCCTACTCCTTCCAAAACCACTGGTGCCCTCTCTGGCTGGCTGCTGTTGCAGACCGTGGTGCTTGGTACCCCTGGCCCACTGAGCACCAGGAGCCCTGCCAGGCCTGTGGGCACTGCTGCTCTGCGGTGAGCTCCCAGTATGCCAAAGCTAATAGTATTTTTGTCTCCTCCAAAGTACAATGCCACCATCTGATGCAAACTAGAAGGAAACTGTATCTCTCCTTCTATCCTTTGGGTATAATTACTTGCACATTGCATACGGGTATCTAACCATAGCAACTTGTCATTGGTGAGATAATACATGCTGTCACAAAAGACGAGAAAGTGAAAAATTGAAATTGTACTTTAGGTCATCTTTCTGATCCAATAAACAGAGACTGTGTTCATGATGTTATTCAACAAATGTTTACTGAGAGCCTAGTATGGACCAGCAGCCTTTCCCGGGCAAACACTGGCTGCTGGTTGCCAGAGGAAGAGATGTTTTCCTCCAGCTAACCTTGTCCATTGTGGCCTCTGGATTTGTGCCTCTCATACCGTGTGTCTGAGTATTGTACCACTGAAACTTCTGAGGAAGGTCCTCATAGTGGCCGAGGCAGCACCAGTCAGTTCTGCCGTGCAGACAGAGGTGGAGGCTACTTTAGGCATCTCGCTTACATCCGAATCATACATGTGCACACAGCTTCAATTCCAGCTGAAACTCGAGGGAACAGGCATAGAGCAAACTTCCATGTGGTACAAAATGAGTCTTGTGGAAGGCTGAGCGTGGCTTCTAGGAAATAAAACGTAACTGTTGATTTGGGAGTCAAATGTGATCTTGGGAAAATAATTTCAGTCATAGAAGGGATGCTGATTGAAAGGATTGAAAGGGTGATAGGGAAGTGCAATCTATTGCTTTTTAGAGTATTGATCACTAGAGAAACCTGGTAGCAAAAACACAAGGTAAATTGGCACCACATAAGCCTTTCAGAGATACAACAGTGGGTTAGAATGAGGTGTTACTTTTCTGTTGTTCAGTCTTAGTATTTGTTCTTTGGTGTGAAATAGTTATGAAGCATTGCTCCGGTGGAAAGAGCTTGCAGACTGGGGAAACTGAGTCAGAGTCTGTGTGGCCTGAGGACTGAGAGAATGAGGGAAGAAGCTGTGAGGAGGCCGCAGCAGTGGGCTGCTGCCTGGGCAGGACCTGAGCCCCGAATAGGACCAAAAGGGGGTAGAAGAAAAGAAGCGAGGGCTAAGGAGTAAAACAAGGCTGTGTTCCTTTCTAGGGGAATGCTAAATGAGTTTAAAGGACATAAGAGGAAGAAATCAAGGGTTTTGGTAGTTTCAGCTAGGTCTCAGGTGATACCATGTGTGATATCATGCGTTGGGGCCCGGACGGAGGCCTGAGCAAAAGCGACCACGTTGAAGTGTCCCGGGAGTCAATAAGCAGTGATTAGAGGACTTGCTGAACAGCGGTCCGGGTCGAGTTGAGGGTGAACAGCACAGATTAGTAGGAGAGCCTGTCAGCACCAGTTTCTCAGTCGCTCCAGTAATAGTTGGCAGCTCGGGAGAGAAGCAGAAAGAAAAAGCAGATGAGGCGAGGCTTCTGCTGGCGGCGAATTAACCAGGGGAGCGCGACAGGAGGTCAGCAGATAGAGGCCACCGCGCGGGAGCGCCGCAAGTGACCGGCCAGAGGGAAAGGCCGGGACTGGCCAAGGGGAGACGCTGCGGGTTAACAAGCTGGGGAATCGGAAACAGAAAGTGACAAGGGGCTTGCGAGTCCCCTTCAAGGTGCGGAGTACCTTCACTGTGCGTAAGAACAAAGACTGCTCAGTTTTGGTTGGAGATAATCTCAGAATTTCATTTGTAGATAATTTCAAGTTTGGGGCGAGGGTGTAATTCTGAGTATAGAATTACTTTTTTGTACTTTGCCATTTGTTTTGATCTCTAATTTTTAGTCTGCATGAGAGCTAAAGACTGAAACATTTATATATTTTAAATAAACTGAAAGAAAAAGGAATTGTATCTGTTAAATATATTTTTTTCATCTAAACAGAGCAACTTACTAAACCTATTAAAATTCAAACCATAAATGCAATATACTATCGCATCCTATTTTTGCATTACATATGTTCAGGAACATGAATACATTAAAATGTACTTGGTATGCAATTGAACCAGAGCTTTAATATATTTTTCTTTAGAGACATTCTTAAATTTTCTAGGCAAGGTACATTTTATAACAGCATATAAAATTTATATAGCTGGTTGTAACTTATAATTGTAATACACAGTGCATTTTGTTATAAAAATGTGTTCTTTTGGCACAAACCCCCTCAGGGCTTGAAAGAGTTAATGTACCCTCATGATCCTAAATTTAATACAACAGAGTGATTTTATTTGGTTGAAAATTAGCATTTTTATTTTCTCTATTGTTATTTTTGTAAGTCTTTCTGACTTATACATTTATTTTAAATTAATAAAAACATGGCTGCGAGTGTTTGTGATTCACAGCTTTCTAGAGCCGGGAGGCGCATTGGTCTGGGCCTGCTCTTCATCTCAACCGAGTGTATGCAGACTGACACACAGCCAATTAGCATGAAGGCTGCCCCTGGGGCAAAGGGCTGGAGCCCCTACCTGGTTCTTTCTTGATGATGTAGCTCAAGTTTTCTATCTCAATAATGAGGAGATTTTAGAAAGGAACTTCCTCATTTCTGCATTTCCATAAATCCCTTCCCGAAAGCCAAGGCTGCTTCTGCAGCCTGGACCTGGTGTGCAGCTTGCCATCAGGGCCCCCGCGACGAATGGCCTCACACAACAGTCGCAGATCCTGGTCCTGAGTCTGAAGGCCCCTCCTCTCACAAAACAGTCCTCTTCGCCCTATTTCAAAATTCAGGAGCAAAGTTCCCAACTTTTCTGCAGAAGATTATACCCAGCAGGCACATTTTCAACGGTCTGCTCAAACACACAGTTCGTACAGGAGGTGTATTTTTGTAGGCACAAATTTCCTTGTGCAAAGAAAAGAAGTTTTAGTGCTCCACTGCTCATCACGGAAGAAAACCAAAGATGAGCGATGAGACCAGGCTTACAGTTCCTGCTGTTTGGGGTGTTTGAGAGCAATTAAGAAATGCTTGCTGTTTTGTTCCTACTTCAAGAAAAGGAAAGTGCTCCATATTAATTAAATGCAGTTGGCTTGGTTGTGTAAGTGTGACAAATAGAGATGTGCCAAACTGCCTGAGAATAATTTGGGTCATCAGCAAATCACCGTGCCTGCCAGTTTGCAGACGATTTCTAGTCCTTGTGGTCTGTCACATCTCTTTCCCATTAGCTATTTACCATCTGATGAGGGAAAGAGTACACTAATTTATTTCCTGAAAAAAAAAAGATCTCCCATTTTATTGACAGTTCTTCCTCTACCCACTTTCTGTGGTGTAGAGTACACGATAAAGACTTTATAAATTGTTCTCCAGAGTCTTTCCCTCAAATAGAGTGTTGTGATGAAAGGGAAAGAAAATGGTGCTTTAAAGTCTTCCTCTTCTGGCAGAGCATGACGGGATTAGGAGTGCTTTTCAGGCAGCTCGTGCTCAGGGCATGACGGGAGACACACCAAGGTGGTGTCTGAGGGTGGACATTGCCCACCTCTGTGGCTTCGACAGCCGAACAGCCACTGCTTTCTGTGATCCAGGGCCAAGACAGCCTTATGCTCTCTAGTTTATAGGAAATTCAGGGTAAACCTTATATTTACAAACAAGAAACACTTGCCATGATGGAGTGAAACAGCAACTGATTAATCAGCATGCATCCCTCATCATGAAGGGGTTTGTCACCCGGCCCTTCTGAATGTTCAGGAGATTGGCCTTGCGCGAGAGAGATGTAGTGCAGAAGCGGCTCTGATGGCCTGGTGATCGAGCCCATCATGCTTTGTAAGGGGACAGGGCTCAGTTTAAGCAGCCCTGCCTGACAGAACACAGAGTGCATGGCTGGAAAAAAAAAATCACCTCATTATAGCTCAGTGCTCTTGCCCTTTGGAGTAAAATGAGAGAAAAGCTTGCTCTGGTACTTCTGCTGATAAAATTCACTTTCTGGAACACAACCAAACCCCAGTATATATCATCAGAGAAAAATAAAACAGTCAAAAAATTGTATTCCTAAATAGGCCTGGAACATCTTGGCAACTGCTAAAGCAACACAAATACGGAACAGTGCCCTACCAGCTCGACCCTTAAATTATGCAGCTGTTCATTACCCGCATTATACAACTAAGGCTGCCCTTTGGAAAGAAGGCATGGAGCACAGAGCTGGAACAATCCCCGAATTATAGTCCTGTAAGAAAGACCTCCTAAAGTGTCACATGCGTGTAGTGGAAGATAAGAAAGGCCAGCTTAAGTTCCTGGCATTTTAAAGAAGGCGAGAAAGCCTTTGGTTTCCTTAGTTTTCTTTCTCTGCGATTCATTTGCATTCTTGTGTTAGTTAGACAAAGCATCCCATTCATGTGTCAGCAGTCCTGTCTTCTCTGGAGACATGCATGTGTGTTTTGGTGTAGGCGGCACTGTACTTACAAATGGGACCCTTAAGGAATATGAATGGCCACAGCAGTAGGCCTACTGCATCTGGAGAACGCGTTAGGACAATATTAGGATTACAAAAAATAAAGACATCATAAAAATGTCACAACGGAAGTAAAAGGTAGGGGCTCAAAAATTAATTTCACCTCTTTTATTGGGTTTTACATTTTCGAAAACAGCATCACCCACTCACTAGTCAGCTTAAAACTTGTGTCACATATTTAGTTTATTTTATTATAAGAAGATTCTCATTTTTTTCACTGTGCTTCGCTAACAGCACTTACGTAAACATTCCATTTCTTGTGTTCATGAGTGTTGTTTTGTTTCTTGGCCACTGCTAGGTTCACTTCAAATATTCTATTTTTTATTTAGCTTGTTATTTTTTGGATGCTGATAATTTGTGATGAGCTTTCTCCTTTAAATTAGAGGAGTAAATTAGCTTTTTAAATTTTTTCCTGTGAAAAAACCCTTGGTAAATGGTGTCAGCCATTCTTGCAGATACCATAAGGAAAGATGATACAGGAGAGGGAAGCATAAGTAAAACACAATGGAGATGATTTCAAGGCTTGTCCTGGGTCATCCTGGGCTTGTGCTCCACTATCCCAAGCCCAGTGTAACAGGAAGAATTCCCACAACCGCACCCACATCCTAATCCTTGGTTCCTGTGGATACTTTAATAGGGTTGTTGCATTTGTAGTGTAATCTGTGGATGTTAAAAGGCAGAGATTTTCCTGGGTTCCCAAAAGGACCTTTCTAGCTGCATGTGTCATTAAAAGTAGGTGGCTTCCTCCAACTGGGCACAAAGGTACAGGGTAGACAGAGGGAGCCTTGACAAGAGGAGAAAGGCTCATATGTGTTGCAGGTCTGGAAAGAGAGGGAACAAAGTGTCCAAGAATACAAGAGACCTTTAGATGCTTAGATAAATCCCAGCTGACAGCCAGCAAGGAAATGGAAGCTGCACCCCACAGCCAACCCTAAAGTCATCCCAGAACTCGAGGATGCTTCTGAGGGGCTTCATCCCTAGAGTCTATGGAAAGGAATACTATGCTGCTAAGGCTTTGATTTTGTTTTTGTGAAATTCTGAGTAGAGGAACCCACTGAGTCACTCTGAAATTAGACTTTTGGATAGAGTTGTATGACAATAAAATTGTTCAGTCATGGGATCAGGGTGATCCATTACAGTGGCTGTGGAAAACAAATATGCTTTTTGTTTGTTTCGGTACTAGGGAATGAACCTAGAGGTTTCAGACTGAACTATACCTCCAGCCTCTCTCTCTCTCTCTCTCTCTCTCTCTCTCTCTCTCTCTCTCTCTCTCTCTCTCTCCTT
>NW_004524751.1:3525584-3533131 GCF_000260255.1 Octodon degus
TAACATATTCAGGATTGTAGTTCCTTTTAGGCTGACAAATATTTTCTTAAGTAACACAGAGCCCAAGAGGTATGTGGAAACTACTTTGTAGCACAGGTATTTTTTTTAAAATCTATGTGTTATGATTAGTTTTAATTCCAGTGAGATGTGAGTTAGCAGTGATAAAAGCTTTTTTCCGGTTTAAAAAAAATACCCAATGTCTCTCTTGGAGCCTACGAAGAGATTAGCCATGAGTCTACCTTCCCACCAGGCTGGAGCAGAAGAGGTAGAATTTCCTTTTCAGTTTTTCTAACGTAGAACGGAAATTTTCATCTCACTGAGGCGGACACTTGCCCTACTGTAGCCGCCAGCCCATGCAGCTGCTGGAGGAGCGTATGTAAACACACGCTTGGAGTGTGCATATTTATGTCTCCCTCGAGAGCCGTGGAGCCACAAGCTCTCCCCCATTCTGCCTCAGTGCTGCCCTGACCGTGCCCTCATTCCGGAGATTTACGGCCACTGCTGTACAGAAGTCCTGAGCCCATTAGCGCAGCTGCGGTGCTGGCCAGCGGCTCAGTGCTTGTGTACACTCTGTACCCCAGGATGTGGGAGATGAAGGACGTTTGTTGCTTTCTGGAGCACTTGCCCAGTAAAAATAATCAACAAAGATATTAATGAAGTTGGTTGTTCCTCAGCTATATGTGCATGAGAATCACTTGTTGAAACATAAGAGATCTGAGGTGAGGTTAAGACTTGACGGCGCCAGTAATCACTGCCACAGCCCCTGGCACCAGCCTTTGTATTGCAAAAAAGACAGAGCGCTATTTAAAATTTTAGTAATTATCTTCTTTTAAAGCAGATAAGTTGTCATCTATGAATATGTGACAATATGCTCGAATATGTACTCAAAAGTCTGGAAAATTTCAAAGTGTTTGAATTTTTTAATCAACACCTAGGCTTGATGTCTGCTGTTATATAAGGACAGGTGTAATTAAGACAAAGATCATTATTTTAAATAATTTTCTTTGAAATAAAAGTAAAAGCCCACATGAGCTTGGAGTTTGAGTTTTAACATTAAGTCGTGCATACAACCTTGTAATAAAACCATCGCCTACATGTAATTCAGCTTTTGTTAAAAATGCTTTTCTTAATTATGAACTGCTTCTATTAAGTTGATAAATCACACAAGTGATCTGAATGGAGAATGGAGAATGTTGTAGCATGTGACTAGAACTTTTATGTAAGAATTACCATGACAATAATGTCATATGTGCTTAATGATGTGAATATTGTCATGCAAAAGTACTGTTAGCCGTTTCATAGTTGTATGAACGCCATGAAATGTATTCGTGTAACTGAGCTACCAATGGCCTCAGCTTATGGTCTCTCCAGTGTATAAGGGCTTCTCCCTGGACTGAAACCTTATCATCTGGTATATGAGTATAATTTATGAGGAAAACTTAAATTAAAAGATACAGTCTCATTTCACAAAATTCAGCAAGGGTGAGGTGGCACATATTTAACTGAGCTTCCTTGAAGAAAATCTTGAAGAGAAAGTTGAGCTGCCCCTGTACAGTCATTCTGTGGCCAGTAGCAGAAATAAAAGAAACTTAATTTTCATTCGCGATTACAAATATGGATCTACCACTGGCATTCCAAGTCCATTGGTTTGAGGCACTAAAATAAGTACCATTGCAGGAACACGTCACCTTGCAAACTATCCCTTCTAGAAAAAATGCAAGATCATTCATATCTCTCAATTCTTTCCTCATAAGAAAATTTTCTAAGATCAAACTAGTTGAGGGAAAACAAGAAAGGAAAAGACAGGAGCAGAAGTCCTGTGCACTTTTCAAATACTGGCTCTTCTTTGCCAAGTGAATTTTGGTTTTACAACCATAGAGTTCAGTTTGAAGGGTTTGAAAATAATATGATGTCATCTCATCATTTATTTACTTGAGTGACTGGGTATTTGTAATGCCTATTGTTTTTATTTTAAGGAAATGATAGTGAAGTTTTGGCTTACGAAGGCTGCTGTCTCCACACCTCTTCCCTCAGGTGCAGTTTTCTAGGGACAGTGAAGGAGGATCTTTATATCTGTTCGTTGGTGAGCTTTAGGAACAATAGATTTTTAATACATGTTGAGAGAGTCAGCTTCAAACAGAATTAAAAATCATATGCCTTGGGAAACAAAAAAATGAATAAAGTGCATTTTTGATATGATAGAAGAGATGAGGGAAACCAAAAAAGTGAACTAGAAGAAGTCCAATGTTGCTGTAATATTCCTCCTTTTAAAAAAAGTTTCCATTTTGCTATTTGACTCAACTGCAAAACATACAATTGCTGTTCACAATTGTATGTTTTTCCTATAAAATTCCCCTAGAAAGAGGACAGATATGTTTTGCCTGCTTCGTAAGGTAAGTCAGTGCACATGTGTAGCAAAATAATACACTTGCAACATGGAAGATTTGCCCACCACTTTATTCTGGGGGTTTCACTATACTCTAGAACTATCATAGTAATAATTTTAACAACATATATGTGACATGAGAAGCAATTAAAATATCTCATTTATAACAAAGAATGCTCCCTAATATATCTAGAGGACTATGATCATCTCTAAGGCTTAAGTAAAGTGAAGAGAGATGTCCTTTAGGAAGATATTTACATTGTCACTGTCATTGTCTCCTAACTACAGGATATAGAAAGTAACACGCTTCTGGCTATGTTTTAGCTTTTTCACAATCATAAAAGCTGTGACTGTGTCCACACTGAAAATAAAGGTTGTATTTTCTCTCTTTTGGTTTATGACCCTTCTAGGCAAATTCATTTGTAAAAACAATAAGTCTCTTGAAAAACTCTGCATGTTAACGGTGAAAGTTTACATTGATAATCTCAAATCATAAACTTCCTGGGGTCTGCCACTATTTGAAATTATAGCTATGCAGAATTCTGTTTTTCTGCCAAGATGAATATTGGTTTTGTGAGTTTATTGCTGCTTCTTTTCTTTCTTTCTTTCTTTCTTTCTTTCTTTCTTTCTTTCTTTCTTTCTTTCTTTCTTTCTTTCTTTTCTTTCTTTCTTTTTTCCTTTTGGTATCCACAAGGAATCATTCTGTCCTTCAGAAGCAAAGGAAGCTTAAAAAGAGAATGTTTCCATGTCAAAAAAATTAAAGTTATAAAGGAGATAGATTTCCAGAATTAAATTAGAACTGAACAAGTCAGTTATGTGTGCATCCGTCAAGCCAGTGGTCAGGATCTCATTTCCACTGAAGCAGACTTTGCTGGAGGGCAGATGGAGTTTCTAACACAGAGGTCCCCACCACACCCGCACACTTTTCACAATGAATTATGCTGTCGAAGAGAAAGCACTCCCCAGCCATTGAATATGCTGCCTTTTCAAAACTATTTCTTCTCTCAAAACTTCTCTTTAAGAACATAGTTAATTAAATTCATAAGATAATACTAAATAATTATAAAATTAAAATTAAGTTGCTTCTGGGTGGATTGACCCAGTCTGTCATACCTAGACAAACACAGCACCAGCGCTGTTGCTTCTATTTTTTACCACTTTAAACCTTGTTTTAATTATTTGACACCAAAATATTTAAATCAATATTCAGTGGTAACACTATGCTACATTCTATCTCAACATGTCAGGAATATGTTGAAAAACATGTGATTCGGTAAGAACTGGCATGATTTTGTCCAGTAGCCTAGTCACATAATGAAGAGAGATCTCAAGGCACCAGAAAGGGAAAGGGAGGCATGGAAACATTAATTGTCCACCTACTATGTCAATAACTATCAAACATTTAAAATCAGTTAGTGTAGAGATTTCTTCTGTTTGTTTTACCAGGTACCTCACATGAGGTAACACCTCATAGGCCTAGTTAGAAAAACTAAGTGAGGAGATTGTGGTGCAGTCTCCTAAGTCTTGGTACGAACCAGTGTTGTAAGACAGAACCGACTGCACTAAAAGCCAGATGTGCTTGCCTAACACCTCAGTCATTTACGGCCTTTCAGGAGGGAAAGTTCTAACTACAGGCCAATCAGTACCAGGCGCTTAATGAAATTCTCTAGCTTTTCCATGGATGTCTTATCTTTTCTGTATATTTCTCTCCAAAGACCAAAGTCTGGAAATACTTTTCTGAGCCATCTAAAGTTTCTAAATATAGTTTATTGAGAGAAATATTGTAATAATGAAAAAATCTTTATTCTAACCTCATGTTACTTTCAGGTTTTAATAAGGTGATTTATAGATGATATCAAAATATGCCACATGTTCTTTTATTGTTGTTATATTTTATGTTATTTTACTTTTTTTTTTTTTTTTTTCAGAATTGGGGATTGAACTCAGGCCCTTGAGCTTGCCAGGGAAGTGCTTATTCTACTGAGCTATCTCCCTGGCCCTATTATTGTATTTTAGCAGTGTACTCATATGTGTAATTGTGACATCTTTTACTCTATATTTAATTTTAATTTATATTCAAGTGGTCTCTTTTTTTATGGGTGGGGGGAAAATCTACAGGGTGTTCAGAGTCTCACTACTAGATCGGACTTGTAATGATCCTACAGTTTACAGCTTCCCAAGAGCTGGGATTACAGGCCCATGCCACCACTCCCAGTCTCAGTGTGCCCTGGGGGTTGGGGCCAGCATGGCAGGCCCGGAGATTGAACCTCAAGTGGTCTTAAGATTTCCTTTAAGGTTAAGAGTATTCCCTAAGGGGAGATAGCTTGTGAGATTAAAATTATCTAACTAGTGCTCAATACCTTCCATAGCTGAAAAGAAAAACATTTATTTATGTTATTATCTTAATTTATAAATTTTAGTTAATATATAATGTAATATAGTTAGTCTAATTATCTATATTTGGTTGTGAAAGGATGCATATTTTTTGAAATTATGAATAAAATATCCTTATGAGATGCAAGAAACAATATTCTGGGCTGTGTTTGACAAAACAACCACAAAATAGAACTTATAGCAATTGTGCCACTGGGATTTTCAAAAGAAAAATATATGAAAGCATCACAAATCACAAACATCCCTTTTATCATATAAAACAGAAAAATGTATGAATTTTTAAATCCAACTTTAACCTAATTGTGTCTAAACAGCATAACATTTATTTTTATCTTTGCAAAGCTGTAATAATATTTTTTTGTTACTTGCATTTAAAAAAGTCTGTAGGCTGTTGCATATTAACATATTCTTCTTCTATCAATATACATTGAACTACTTTTAGACCATAATGTCTGCTGTTAAAATAGTTGAAAATAGTTGAATTAGCTTTCCATGTTCCAAAAGGCTGTATCATCCCTCTAATCCAGTCTGATTTCTGGAAACATAGGCCATATTGAATTTACATTGAGGTGCCAGATTTCACACCTAATCCTACCCCTCAGGTAGTCCCAGCAAAATTGACAAAGTATTATGCCCTCAAGTGATGCTGTTACCCTGTGTGCAGGCAGTGGATTCCTGCCGAGTTCATGGCTGGGTTCTTGCATGTCTGATTTGTTTGGAAGGGCTCCTGCTACCCTGCAACTATTCTGACACATGACTGCTTATCTTTAGATGGGACCATAGTGCACAGGATGCAGGAGAAGGGGGGTGGACGGTGCATTCTCTGCATTTTCCAGTGTGTGCTCTGCCAAAAATTAGGTCATTGTTCTTTGCTCTTGTGAAGCAAAAATTGCAATATAGATCTCCAGAAACTAGACTTTCAAACACATAGGAGCCCCCTGCAATTTATATTAATATTTTACTGCCTCACAAAGAGCAAAGTTCTTCTTGTTTATTGTTAAAAACCATAAAAAGCTGTCAGGAAAAAGGGTTGTAGGGTCAAACCACATTTTACAGAGAGTATTTTTTTCTGTGTACTTCAGTGGCTAAAAGTACTAGTTTAGGAAAAAGACATCCCAGGGTTTAAATCCTAACACAGCTGCTTATTAACTCAGCTCTTCTGTGCAAATTAGTGTCTCCAAATTTCTACTTTACTAAAATACAAATTAAAAGTCCCACCTCACAAGGTTATTAAGAAATAAATTAGATAATGAATGTCAGATTCTTGGAATGGTTCCTGGTACATAATGCTCAAAAAGTGAACTTTTTTCTATATTTAATTTGTTTCGTGTTGGTGTTCCTTGTTGTTATAGCTCATGCTATTGTCTAAACAAGTTAGCAAAGCTAGGAAATACACAAACATTAAGTGGACCAAGCCTGTACAAAAGGTCAGAGCAGACTCTGTTTTAACAAAAGATAAGTGGGAGATGAGAAAATTCATAGATATCAGTTGAGAAGGAAAGAATTATAATATAGTAATTCAGTATTTTGAAATGAGTAGAAGTGAATTTACTCATTAGTGAGAGGGACTACCTTATAATTTCTCTTACATATAATTGCAGCCTATAGTAAATAGTAAGGATTTCCTTAGTGCATTTTTTCCCTTAAGCTATGATGTGATAAAAGCAAAGCAGAAACATAAAAAACCAAAATTTTAGTCAATCTAGATGATTTTCAATTCTAATAATGCATGTATTGCTTTATGAAGCTTTGGGCATAATTTTTTTTATCATTTTTATTATTGGTTAGGTAGGTAGGTGCATCAATATCTGAGGAAGTGAAACTCACTAATATAAAATTAATGAACAGAAATTTACCATAAAATATTAAATTCTTGCTTAGGGGATTTGTTAAAATAAGGAGGTCATCCTTACAGTATATAATTAGTGAATCTAAATATGGAGGTCTATGCTATTATCTATTCTTCATGAAACATGAATCGAAGCACCTCATAGGAACAATGGAAGCTTTTGTCCTAAGTCAAAAACATTTCATTGAGTGGATATAAAAAGAAGTCATAAAGCCAATTTATTGTACCATATAATCTAAGTCAGAATCTTGTTCATATTGAGCCCAAACTAATTATAAAGGTTTATATTGTCTTCTTTGGTGAAACAGGGCAATTATGTACATAGTATATGAAGTTAGGGTGAGAGGTTTATTTTGGTGGAATTTACTAACACAATTCCGAGTACTGGCAAATAAAAATCTTGCCTGATAGGTTTTCTGCTAGAGGGAATTGTTTGTGCTACAGCCTAAAGGCAGAATTCCCACTTCCAAAGTTCCCTCAAAGTTAAGGACTTCAGCAGGTCAGATGAGGTCCAATGACACCATTGAGGTAATCCGATTAATTTAAATTAAATGGTTTAAATATTAATCTTATCTAAAGATTAGCATTAGAGTGGCATTTATGTTGGCATTTAACAAAATACTTGCTTATCATGGTCTAGCTAAGTTAGTGGATAGATAAAATTGTACTTCATGGGGTTCAATAGATATTTTTCATAGTTGAATTAAATCATTCTTTCATTAACCAATCATTGTTATTAATGACTATTCAAAGCACCAGGCCAATGTAACTTAACACATTTTATTGATGCCTATTCTAGCCAGTAGAAATAACTTTCAATATCTTTTAGCCTGGCTTTGGGGTGTACAGCCTCCATGTGGAGACTTTCTTTAATGAGCAAGATGCTTGTTTCAGTGTCCAGCACTACAAAAAAAAAAA
>NW_004524751.1:3534726-3537868 GCF_000260255.1 Octodon degus
AGGTCCTAGTCCTTCACTTCTAGCTCAGAGCTCACTGGAGTAGCAAAGGAAATTTCAGATTTTTGATGCCTCCTGCAGTTAATGTCTGGGACTAGTTTAAATTAGAATCTTCCTCTTATCCTTTGACAACTATTCTGAGACCATTACACAGTTACTATTCCTGAAAATCTATACCTATATGCTTGTTTCTTTTTCCTAAGTTCTCCATTCTTCCTTTTTAAATTTTATTGCATGTGTATTTTATAGAGAAGATGTGCAAGTCAGAAAGTCTTCCTTGTCATGAGAATCTTGTATGTTTTCAATTCTACCATAATTAAGAGTCTTTGCGGTTGTACATGCCATCCTTAGGTTAAATATAAACCACACATCTGTCAACATCAATGTAAGAGTGCAAATAATACTGTAAATGCTGAGAGTAAAACTCGAACTGCATTGAAATGAGTTTGTCATCTCAGTGAACAGTGACAAACACATCCCTGCTTAATCTATATCATAGCAAAGCTGATAAGTGTGCACATGTTGAAACAGAATTCTATATATAAACCTGACTTTGAGATTGTGCTAAAGCACACGTGCTGTTTCACACGTGTTACTCTGCCTGCTTTATCTCTGGGTTGTCTTGCTGGAAGCGAATGATTCCAGAAGCCACTTGTCCCAGGCAGGGAGCCTTGTATGACCAGACCTCCCCTGAGAGACCAAGCCTTTCTGCTTTCACAGCAGACAAGTTACCTCTGTCGTAGGATTTATTACGTTTAGTAGAAGACACCCATGAGAATTGTATCTTCTGAAAGTCTGTTTCCCCAGAGCCCAGCACTGGGGGTCTGTATACTTTGTTTGAACAAGTGAATTAATATCAAGGGATAAATCAGTAAGCAACTGGAAAGCCAGAGGATTGAAGAATTATGGTGGATTTCAGTCAATGGCGTGCAAAAGGGGACTGATAACATTCCCTTTAGACGAAATGAAAGTGGTGGTGGCCAGTCCACTGTCGCGTCCTGTGAAGAGCTGGCTAAAGCTTTGTTCTAGGGCGGTGTGCACTCCTTTCCTACACTGACTTCTTTTCATTTGTGGATCCTGTCTCCCTTGAATGAGCACAGCGGCATCACTTCAGAGTTGAAAGTGACTGAACACTTCTAAATGCCTTGGAAATTTGGAAGGAACTTCTTTCCCGGGCAAGCCAAGGAGCATAGAGTGCCTTTGAATTCTTGTCTTTGTGGGACTACTGAGCACAGCCTTCTTTTTGCTTTCTAGAAATCACCTGCCAGCAAGTTAGATTCTCTAGTATCCTCCTTGTCGCACACTCCTCCTTTACTTACGGTACTGCCCCAGTCTGCACTCGTTTGGTGGTTTTTTTCTGTAGTGTCATGCAGACAGTATCAAGTCCTCCCTCCTATCTCCCTTTTCTATTACCACTAAACCATTAAATGTCTACACCCAAAATAAAGCATAGAAATTAAATAAAGATATAATGTTTCAGGTGAAGTCTTTGAGTTTTCTTGCCAAAGAACTTGCTGTTCCTAAGTGTGCATGTAGAGAAAAACTGGCTTGTGTTCTTATTCATTGCCACTAAACGGTAGCTCTCATGGGGCTGTGCTGGCTTGTTCCTGCAGTTCCTGTACCTAGCAGACCATCTGAAACAAGTAGGGGATCAATAAGGATTTGCTGAATAATAGACCTTCTGCCAAGTCATTTGGATTGGTCATCAGTTTAAGTAAGTTTTTCATTAAATCTTAGTACATTTTATGCTATTTTTAAAATTTATTTCAGCAAATCCGCAGAGAATTCTAAATCGCTTTTGTGATATTTCCTAGTATACAGAGTCATATCCAGCGAGAAATTCCAGCAAGTGCTAAACCAAATACAGAGACTTATTGTAATCATTTACTTTTCCTCTGGCACTCATGTAGTTTGGGGCTGAAGAGTTCCCATAATAGTATTTCAATATGTGTTGGCCTAGCCTCATCCCTTTCACTAATGGATTTGCGGAGCCTGGACTTTTCCCAGTGACAATCAGATAGGACTCTACTTTAATTTAAAAAGTCTCCCGAGTTTTGTGAAAATTATGAAGTCTTTTTTACCTTATATTATGCATGCAAAGGAAAATTTTGTATTTAATAATTAAGCACATCTCAGGGTGCATGCGCACACACACACACACACACACACACACACACACATTTTATTTTCCCAGCACCGATTAAAACTTTGCATCCGTAATTATTTACTGACACCAAATCAAACAACTTCTAATCAGGATCCTCCCAACTATAATTTTCTCTTAAAGTGAAGAAGCGACTTTGTGAGACATTATGTCAGATGTAATAAAATACCCCACGACACTCATTTATTCTGAACAAAATTCATAGACTTTGATGTGTGCCTCATTAAAAAAAAAAGTTATCCTCTTTGTTTAAAATACTGTAGTCAGCACAGAAGTGATCTTATGTGGAACTTGAACGTGATGAATGCAAGCCATTTGTACTTGAGCACAAAGCATTGTAAGAGCATTTGTTTCATACAGATTGTGTTATTATGTACAGGTTTTCTTTCCTAGAGTAAAAATAAGTCTGGAAAGCTTTGGGGATCTATGCTTTAACACCGCAATACCATAAGAATCTTAAAGATCTTTTTTTCCTCCTGGAAGATATTTTGTCCTTGATCTTTTCTTTAAAGGAAGATTTTTTTTTTCTTTTTGAAATCCCATTTTTCTCCTTTTGAAGAGTGGGATGGAAAACAAAGGAAGCACTGCGACAAATCTGGCCAGTGGGCCACAGCGGAAGCGCAGTAGGAGAGGCAGCAAGCCTGAGTGCCTGAAACTTGGGCAATATGCAGCCTGGGCAAGAGCTTTCGGGGCTGCTAAATTTTGCTATAGGACATGCTGAGGCAGACACTTGCATAGACAACTGCTTCTAAATATGTCACTATATCAGCAGGAAACAGAAGACCTACCTTCTATTTTTCAATTCAGAAAATGGGACCCTCTGAGCAATTACTTGGTGAATTAGCCAGAATCCTGAATAAACATTCAGTGCCAGGCTGTTGGACTAGGGGATTTTAAAAGCAAAGCAGAACAGGATGAAACTATAAAATAAGCCTTGAGATGACTTCTACATGATTCCTACCACGAGCAAGTGGATTGCGA
>NW_004524751.1:3538518-3551291 GCF_000260255.1 Octodon degus
GGGGTGGTAAGGGAAGGTGATGTAATTAGTTAAAACTTTATAGTTGAATTTGCACCTTTGGTGACTAATCAGCTCTTAGTACTTACATTTTGAAAGAAACAAGTTTAGTCTAGTTTATCTACATCTCAGTAAAAATCAGAGTCATTGTCAGGCATTCAGTCTGCTAACCACATAGTCGTATAGGCAATGATGTCTGCAGGCTTTGATTCAAAATTAAAATTACAAGAGCACTGGAATTATACAGGTTTCATTTGTAGTGGAACCTATTTTGGTTTAATGATGTATGCCTTATGATATGAATTAAAATTCTTCTTCCAGTACAGTTTTTTTTTTTTTTTTTTTGCAAATCACTACAGTCAAGATAATGTGAATATATAGACTTTATTTCTATAAAGAATTATGGTGAAGCTTATTTTCTTGTAAATGAGAAAAGGCATTTCTTACTAGCAATACTATTTAAAAAAGACAACTAGAATTAGCTACTTGAAGCTAACAAATTTCAATATTAAGTGAAGTTTTATAGTTTAGAGACAAAAGTCACATTTAAGGAATACTTTTAAAGTTATGAAAAAATAAAAAAAAATAAAGTTATGTCCCAGTTTAAAAATAAATGTTCAACTTTTAGGGATAGTCTAAAAAAATGCTTTGATATTCCTTTGAAATTCAATTCGGTATCATTGTCTGATGAGGGAAAAATCACATGTCAACTGTAGAAATCATGCTGAACACCAAAGTACTTGCTTGTGCTGCTGCTGCCAGTCCCACACATTGCATTCAGAGACTGTCCTCAGTCCAGGGAGAAAGTCCATTCACAGTCAGCACAGATCAATTGCAAAGAGCATAAAGCACGCCAATGCCCTTAAGACGCACGGACATCAACCCTCCTCTAGGTTATGTGGGTGCTCCGTAGACACCAGATCAGCCCAGGCTGGGTCTGACACACAGTGGTGTTAGTGCCTGATATCACATTGTACAGTCCCTATATTTTTCTATGAGAACCAAAATGAAGTAAGTGAAAAATGATGAAGTAGCCCACCAACTTAGCTATTCCCTCATTCACTATAAATGATAATATACTGCTAACGTGCTACATACTCTTCTAGCATATTTCTTTTAACAATGGGAAGGCGCTCCTAAGTTAATTGCCTGGAGTCTTTCAACACAGACCAGAAAGTGCATCATTTGGGACTGAAGAATACTTTCTGCGTGGTTTTGGTAATTTACAAGGGAAAAAAACACACACAATGAAAGTAATAAATGATAATAATATGGGAAAGAATTCTGTTCAATAACTCAGAAGTTATTTTGGTGGGATGAAATATTCTTGCTTTGATGACACTAAACCTAAGAAGATTAAAAACATTGATGAATTTTATGCAAAAACTAATTAAAAATATCCCGCATCCATTACTGCTACCTAATGGGATCATTGAAGGGTCAGTGATATTTTATTTATATTTTCAACATTGATATTTAATAAACAACTAATGCCAATTAATTAGGTATCAGATAATAAAAAATCAGCCCCAAGGATTGTGGAAAAGTACAAACATTTTTTAGCAAGATTAAAGGCAAACACAGAGAAATAAACAAAATTAAGTTCACTCCTGTTTTCACAGCTCTGGGGAAGATAGAATATAAAATTTAGATGCACTGGTTTTGTTGTCATTCATTTTATTTTTATAGCACTCCTACACTATTTTCATTGAATATATTTGTGTAGCTGGTTTCTGACAGAGGAGCTAGCTGCTGCTGGATCCCGAGTTGCCTCCTATACCCCCTTGGAGCTGAGGAAGTAAAGGAGCAGGGCAGCTAGGGAAGGTCCAGTGTCCCTGCCTGTGATGTCACAGACACGTGATAGTGGGTGCTCAGACTCGCGTGCCCAGCCTCTAGCCCCACCAAACTCGCTTTAACAAGGATATATTGTATACATTTACATGGCTCATTTTTAAAATTAATCTTGCACTGATTTTATAAGAGGAACTAATATGGTGAAAAGAGAAAAGACGAGTTAAAAGGACTCATTGCAAACCAAGTGATGACCTTGTCTTCTCAAAGCCCATTGCGAATGCCACGGAGCCCTACATTTTCCCATCATGGTAGCCACCCCCACACATCGAAGTAGATGAAAATGAATACAGAGAGAGTGGTGTGGTCTGTTACCCACCTTTCCATCAGCTGCATAAGGCTCCAGGCTCCAGGTATGGAATAAGAGATTCACATCAGCCAAAAGCACCACCAGTATCATGAACACCAACAGCTCAGCACACTTCATCTGCGAGCAGGTTGCTGTTCTAGCGTTTTCCTTAGCCTCTGAGACAAACTCACAACAACAAAAAGCAAAACGACACACATTGCATGTCAGAACTGTGACTTCATATGACACTCTCTGTTTGGTAAATATTTCTGAGACATTTTATACAGAAAACATCCTAAATATCTTTTAAAAGATAATTAGAAAAAGGAAAATAATTCTGACTCTTGTGGAGAGGAAAAGTAAAATTAAAAAGAATTAAATAACATTATTGTCCCCTGAAAGGACTTATGATCTTATTTTTTCAAGTTTTTAAAAATTAGTATATGTTTGCAGTAAATAAAATGACAGTCATCATGGGGAGTTGGTACATGCACGCAGCATGTCTCTATCTTTTTTCTTTTTTCTCGGCCTTTACTCTCAGGGTAACAAGACAGAGAGTCCATTATGAAGGCACTATGCTTATGCAAGTGAGAATGATACAGGCCCAAAACTAAGGCACTGCGTTGAGTTCAGGAAGGTGAGGAGTTTCGTTTTATACTCTTTTATTCAGCCAGGTCTCACTATGTAGTCCAGGTGGGTCTTAAATTCACTTCACCGCCCAAGCTGTCTTTAAACTCAAAACACTCCTCCTCAGCCTTCTCACTATTGGGATTATAGACATGTGTCACCAAGCCATGTACTTGTTTTATAATTTTAATTGCTTATGTTTACTAAAATTCAATGCATTCAATTTTCACCTCTGAAGATTTCAGACTGTTTGCAGAATGATTTCTTAACTAATTTCCACTATAGAAATTATTATGCATCATAATGCATCTTGGGCTTATGAAAATAGCTATTATCAGTGTGCACATGCATAATGTAATGAAGAAGGCATGGCTCTTTGTCACAAAGGATTAATGACAAGTGGGGAAATTGTATCAAGAGAAAAATTGTGGGACTATATGCTTGTGTATGAGAAATAATTGCTACTTAACAGCGTAAATTGTACCCCCCATGCTCAGGTTTCATTCATATGAAGGCATAATCAAAGGGGAAAGGATGAACATGATTTTGTTGTCATGATATTGAGAGCAGACTACATGAAAGTGTGGAAGGCCGCAGCTACTGAAAACAAGGCAACAGAGCTTTCTGCAGGAAAAATAACCAGGAACTAGACTGACATGTGGTAGAGTAATGAGAGGAATAAGGCACCTAGATGTATCTGAGGGAAAACCAAGGCCCCATTCCCGTCTGTTTTCTGAATGGGAGTGGGGAGGATGCGCCAGCTTTGTTTCTTGCAGCTGTAATGGGCCTCTGCTCAAAGCTATTTCCTTCCATTCAATACAGCCAACCCCATGGACACAGACCATCTAGTCAATCTAATTCTAAAACTTTTTTTTCAGATCGTCTAAAAGTACTTATTTTTATTAATAGCAACTAAAATCATTTGAGCTAATAATTGTGAATAAAGTGAGAGTGACCTCAAACTGATGTATTATTGGATTGAGAATGTCCGTGCAACAATGAGCCTACAGAAAACATACACTGTGTAAATCAGCACACACAATCATCATTCTTAAGTGCTATTTTTGAAGCAAATTCTGGAATAATGGAAAAGCAGACACTCTTTTATCTCTCAGAAGCCTGTCTTACTCAAAATAAGGAAATCAGACATTTAACCTTGTCAGCGCTAATTGTGGACTAGACTGGCAGAGTTTAACACAATACAAACGTTATCTTTGCCCCTAAAATAACTTTTCCTTGTGAAAAGTTTTATTTTTCCATCTCAAGGGCTAAAGACAGCTCAGCATGAGTCTCAAAGACATTGTAACTGCATTTTAACTGTGTGGCCCAGGCACCTAGGTGGCAGCCAGATACAAACCTGAGGAAGAGGGCTTAGCCTTCTCATCTAAATAGTACTTCGTGTCCGCAAGGTCCGCAACCTCTGATGCTAGAGTGAAATGTCTATCTTCCACTTTTATATGCAGAACTAAAATAGCTAGAAAACACTGTTATAGCAGACACCAAATTTGTTTCACAGAGGCTCTACATTTTCTATTGTCTAGTAGGTGAGCAGCTGAGCAAATTTCTAGTGGAAGATTTTCTTTCAGTCACAACAATAAGTGATATTCGTATGAGTTATGAAAGGGAACAATATTTATTTATTTTTTTTTCTGTATTTAGTACAGGGTCTATAGGCTCTCACTACACAGATTGGACTTGTAGTGATCCACCTGTTTGCAGCCTCCCAAGCTCTGGATTTACAGGTGCCCGACCCCATGTGCTGTCTTAGCCTCTCAGCAATCTCCCCCACCCCGGGGGACGGGCGGGACCAGCACAGCACTCCAGGGATCAGACTCCAGTGTGGTCTGAGCCTGCTTAAGCAGGTGCTTTAGTCAGCTGGGCTGTCTGGCCGGCCCTGACAACAATATTTATAACTCAGTCAACTTTTAGATATCATGTTCTAGAGCAATACCATATTAACCCTCCCTCTTCCAGTCACTAGAGGAAGATTAATAGAGTACAGTATAATGTAATATAATATAATATAATATAATATAATATAATATAATATGATATAATATGTGATCTAAATAATTTTGTGTTACAAATAGCATATGTCTTATAAAATTATTTTGATCATTATTTTTGCTTAGGACATTTAACTCTCTATAGTCACTTGTTTTGCAATCAGTTTTTCTGAGCCACTCTTCCTTTGTCTGCTTTCCTCTTTTTTCAACTATATTTATTGCATGAATGACCAGTAGCTGTGCTGGCCCTTGAGGCTTTGTCACTTAGGGTTCTCCTTTATACTGGTAGTGCTTATTTTAACTCCCATTATGAACCTAAACTTAATGTTCTTTGTCATCAGTAGAGATGCAGCAGCATGCAGTTTTGCTTGGGATTAGATGCTCGGAATCTTGACATTGTCCTAAACAGGCTTATGATCATTGGCAATCACTTTGTCTCGGGAATGAATGTGGCACAGGATGAGGCTAATGGAAGTGCTTTCTACTATCTCACTTAGATCCTTCCATCACATCTAGTCTTACCTACAGTATTCAGCAATTTATCCTTCTTTCTGTCTTGTGAAGAGGAAGCAGGTCAGAATACTGGGCTAGGGTCCTGTGTGCTGCAGAGTCACAGCAGTGTTCTCCCAGGAGCGCAAAAGTGGCCAGACTTTATGGGCTTCGCAAGGTCTTCAGAATTTGCCATCCCCTTTTATAATATTCTGCTCACATCCCTCTGTTCTGCTGCTTTAATAGTCCTTCCTTTTAGGAAAGAAAAAACAAGAAGCAAAAGAGCCAAAGGCAAAGCTAAGACAGATAGTGGCCTCAGTGAAACTACTATTTCATAGAGGGAGGTTGTATCCTAGAGATGTAATGCACTTCAGTGATAAAACTTCAACTATATTTGAAGTTGGACCAAGATTGTGAGACAGAAGAAGGGAGACAGTTAAAACATTACAAGTGATTCTGCAGATCTCCCTGGGGACACTGAGCAACAAGTAAAGTGCCACGACCAACCTAAGCGCATCTTCCCTGAGTCTCGCAGAGTTCTTGAAAGGTGAGCATCTTGACATGTATGAGTGAGCTTGAAGGGCAGTTGCGACTCTATCTTAGTTTTGCTTAAGCACACACTCTAAAGCCTCTTCAAGATGTGATGTCATGTGAGGTCTCAAAGAATAAGCTTCAAAGCAAAATAAAGCCAGTAAGAACACAAAATACAAGTCAGTTTTCCTGAATCTTACACACTGCATGTAAAGCCTATGCTTTGGAAACAGCACTTCAAGGTATATGAGAGAAGTCAAGGTAATATATTTCTGCATCTCTTTGGTGGAAATCAAGCAATTCTCTGCTTCAACCAAGCAGTTCTGTTTCATTAGTAAAAAAAATGATTTTTTTCCCCTGTCTTATTACCTGTGCTAAGGGGGGGTGTGCACGTATATTTCAATTGCTCTCTATTGCCTGTAAATTAATTACTCTTTGGGACCGCTTCCTAATAACTGAATCACCAAGTGAAGTGGAAGTATTTGGTTTAGGTACAGCTGGAAATCTCCTTTAAAACATGATGTTAAGATAGTTCCTTTCATAAAGATAATTTTTTGATGTTAAGCCAGTTGTTCTTGAAATGTATCTGGGAAGTGTGAAATACTTATTTTAAATGATTGTTAGAGATCAATTTCCTTATTCACCTACATAAACTGGTCTTAAAACCCAGTCAAGGACCAGAGGGCACAAATGACAAGGATTTTAGGTGCCTTGATGAGTCATTCTGTATATCGTAATTAACATCTGCTATTCTTGTCAAGAAAGAAAAACACTGAATATGTTAACGCTTGGAAATGCAGTAATTCTCTTTTGTCCTTATCTTAATAGTTCTGTTAAAACTATATTTTCGCTTTTAAAAATGGAAACTCATAATGTATGTCAATTCATACTAGAGGAATTTTTTGGTTACATATGTTTGGAAGAATTTTTAAAAAGAAACCAGAGGATTTTACTTGCATAGGATGTTGTAATCTCTCTGGATATCAAATATATAAGGGTTTGGGTATGTCTAGTTTTTAAAACAGAGCTTAGACTAAATATGCATGCATAAACCAATGACCCTGAAACATCCACAAAAGCAAATTATGAAATCATTGGATTTAACTCAAAACATATGCTGTCATTGGCTCCAGGAGTATATGATTTCTAATACCTATGAAGCAATTTCTTATCTGAAAAGAGAAGTTCTTGAATTAATGAGGACTATCTTCAGTCATCAACAAGTCTGCTGCTAAATAAACAAGAACTGAGACTTGTGCCTTGTTCTCTAATGATATAAAGGAAGCAGATGGCTTGAGAAAAGATGTGTCAATGCAAGGTGGTAAATCATAAATGAAGAGAGAGCGCCAGCTTACCTCAAATCCCGTCTGCTTGCCTGTCCCTGCAGCTCTCTTAGTGCTGTCACTTGATTTGAACTTCACCGCGTCAGATTCTTGATTAATGTGTTAAACACTTCTGTACTGTCTGTGTGCTGCGGCCATTTTCACAAATAATATTGATTTTTCCAGCCACAGTGAACATAGGTTAATTTACAACTGTCATTGAGGTAATCAGAGAAAATAGGATGGCTTAACTTTTGTCCAATTCATTTTGTGCATTTGTTGGGAACTTGGATATTTTCACCCCAAATTTTTTTCTCAGGAAAAGATGCTTTAAAAAAAATTAAAAAGTGAAACATAATACAGTTAACCAACATGTCCTTTAGGAAAAGAGCAACAATAAAGCCATATCAATTCTAAATAATAATAGTAATCATCATACCTCCTGTGTTCCCAAATGTACAAAATATGGACCAAGTCAGGTAATTTAGATCATTTTTTTCAGTTTTACTCATGATTTAAATGTAATAAAGTTGATGGCGTAGTCCCACACAGACCTAGAATGGTCTTCTTCCATTAGTACAGCAGTATACACAGAAGCAGTAGTGCTGAGCAAGAGAAGAGAAAGAATGAATGTGAGGAAGAAAAGAATGTGGACTTCACGGTGCAGTACAGCTTACTGTGAGCAAATTTACATGGCCCCAGAAGGAGAGCATGAAAAAGAAATTTCAAATCTCATAAGAGGTCAGAAAATACAAATACCGCTTCATCATCTTGGTATGAGCCATTATAGAGTAGAGTTTTGTTGGGTTGGTTTTATTTATTAAACAAATGCTTTGCATATTTATAAATAGGCTGGTCACCTATGGTAACCATTTTGAACAAACAAATAAACAAATTAAAATAAGTTTGAATTTCATATGCTGCCTGAAAACTTTAGGATTCATATTAGGCAGTCAGCCAAACAACAGACTTTCAAACAGGACTAGCTGTTAAGATAGTAGTGAGGGCCATTAACCAAAAGTGTTCTTCACATAAATACAAAATTACTCAGAGTCGCAATCACCTTTCTTCCTTGCCTAAGGTGTATGTCGCATATTCAATTTAGAGAAATCGAATGACTTTTAGTGCATATAGTAGTAATTACTATATCAAAAACAGGCCTTTGATTTATTGCAAACACACAGAAAGGGAAAGCAATACTTGATTCAGCAACATTGCTTAAAGGGAAAACACTCCATTTATATTTGATAATCTTAAATCATCAATGTAATCCAATAAACTCATATCTAACTATGATCAACTGTATCATTTAGGTAACATAAAGCTGACAAAATACAATTAATATCTGCATTATATATCCATAGAGATTAAAACAGTAGTATTTTCAAAAAAATAGCCACAAGACAGACAGATTACCTTCTATCTGTGTGGTATATGAAAGATGCTATCTGTTAGAGTTCTCTCTACATTCCATGCTGAAGGAAGGAATGGTTTAGAGTACTTCAGCCAGATAAAAAATACTCTTAACAATTGATTTTGAGTCAGAGCTATACCAGTTATTTGAGACAACTTAACTCTATAAATCTTGTCAGAAGGTCATAGATCTCAGAGCCTGTGACTGTAATCTAGATTAAAAAATAAAGGTTCACTGTGAAGTTCACTACTATTAGAGAAAAATGAACTGACATCCTAAACAGTATGGATAATATTTGGCAAGGTGTAGTTTTACTGATGCAGTACACTGAGGCAAAAAGGATAAAAAATGAAGGAAAAATAGAAGATATTGTTTCTATCATATTTTACTGCACAGAGTGAAACATGCAGAAACTGGAACTCCAAATTTACTTGTGGTTTGTTTTGGCAGAACCGGGGATTGAACTCAGGCTCTTGCACTTGCCAGGCAAGCGCTTTTTCAACTGTGCTATGTCCCCTGCCCTAATTAACTAATATGTTTTATTCCTAATGAATGTAAGCTTACTTGGTTTATTTTTGTAATATTGTGTATAAACAGAGTAAAGTGTTAGATATATAAACACAACACTTCAAAAATATTTGCTAAAATAATTTAAAGATTGTAAGATTTTTTTTACAAAAATGCGTTAAACTATTTTTTATTTTTTAAAGACAGCACAAATTAGAATTAAAACAGAAAAAATTACAAATGATACAGATTTTCATTTAACAAAGTAATATGAATTTACAGTATTTGTTGTAATACATAGTGTTGTCTTCCAACCAGTTATTCATATTACAAGACATACACATGTAAAATTGGAAGAAGAAAGAAAAAAAGAAGAAATGTATAAGAAATTAAGAAGAGAAAAGCTACAAACAGTTGAAAAAAAGGAGATGAAACTAAAGTGTTAAGTGCTTCTTTCTGTAAACCTGCCAAAATGCACAGTACAGTTGTTGAAAGCATCCTGTTTATACACATGCATAAATTTATTTCCCTCATTCCCTCTCCTGTCCTTCTCCTCAACTCACTACCTCTATCCTCTCTACTAAGTTCATTCCCTTTTACCAGTGTCTATTGTACCTTCAGACTTCGTTATATTTTACACTTTCTTATTGTCACAGTTTTTGCAAATCTACCCTGAATTTTTAAATAAATTAAATGGCAATATATTATCCCAATAATTGTCTTAAATATTAATAGGAAGTGTTATACCTTTATCATATTTGGCTTTAAAATAATTGCTAAATTTTATATCTCTATGTAAAAGTATGAAGTTGTAACACATCATCCTGATCCAATCAGTGTAATTAGAATTGTTATATTCTTACTGTCATTGAGCTTTATGTCTGTAGTCCTTCCAGTAGAGAACAATGATACAGAAGGTTAGGGGGGCAGAGGAGATGGAAGAAAGTTACATAAAAATGGGGATTCTGGTCTTTTTTTATTACAAATTGTCCTGCTTTAATACTTATTGATGTCCTGCACAGTTATGTTACTTATTTCAAGGTTCCATGTGCTTCTCATCTTGAACTTTCAAGACCCAGGGCTGTGATAGACTCCTGCATTTTCACTTCCTTGCCTTCTCATTAATCTTCACTGATTCACATTCAGGAGCCCACGCCATATGCAGTCTTCACATTAAACTCTTTCAATGAATCCCTCTGACTGTCATCTTTTTCATGTTAGATCCTGAAAGTTGCCCATGTCATGACAGCTCTTTGGCCATTACACTTTCACATGCTAATTAGATGCCTTAAAGTTTCCTCCTTCTCAGAATCACCTTTCTCCACCATCCATGTGTCTGTATTGAAGCAGCTCTAAAAGCTTCTCATTGAAGAATAGATGTTCTTGCAAAGAAGCTCACTTAGAATTTTAGTAACAGTACAGAGCTGATGAGCCAATCAGAAGAGCCAACTGTGTTCCACAGAGGGGTCATTTCAATAAAAAAGATTTGAAAAGAATAGAAACATTGAATTATAAAGGAGAAACATGTTCAACTACTTTTTTAGATGAAGCAACTCTCATTTTCTACATTTCCTCAGAAAAACGTACTGACATACCACAGAAGGAACAAAAATCTTAGAAAACCAGGTCAAATTTTCTTATTAAGAAATATCCTGTACCACGTGTTAAAGAGGCTTTCTTTCTTCCAATGAGTATGTTTGGCCCCTTTGTCAAAGATAAGGTAGCTGAGTGTGTTTGTAGGGCCTTCAGCATCTTCTAATCTATTCCACTGATCCTCAGGTCTATTTTGTTGCCAGTACCATGCTGATTTCATCACAGTAACCTTGTAGTATAATTTCAAGTCAGGAATTGTAATGCCTCCTGCCTTGTCTTTATTTCCCAGGATTGCCTTTGCTATTCTAGGTGTTTTCTGATTCCAAATAAATTTTAGGAATGATTTCTCTAGCTCTGTGAGGTATGTTGGTGGTAGTCTGATGGGGATTGCATTAAATCTGTACAGTAATTTTGGGAGTATGGCCAACTTCACAATGTTGGTTCTTCCTATCCAGGAGCATGGGATATCTTTCCATTTTCTGAAATCCTCTATGACCTCTTTTTTAAGAGTACTGTAATTTTCCTTAAAAAGATTTCTGACTTCTTTAGTTAGATTAATTCCAAGGTATTTCATTTTCCTCGTTGCTATTGTAAAAGGTATTGTTTCTATAATTTCACTCTCAGTGTGGAGGAAAGTGGTTGATGATGTAGAGTGTGCCTAAGGGGAGTCACATGGAGAGAAAACATTCTCTCAGGCTTTCACAGAGAGCACATTGGACAAGCAATGGCTGTGACTCATCCACATGGCTGACACTGACAAAGGATCTCGAAGTTCAGTAAAGGTTTACAGGATAAATCCTGAGGGGATTTCACTGACCTTATCAGACCCAAAAGCTACAACTTTTGTTGCTTAGGTCCTGCTTTACCTTGGTCTTAACCATTCAGCAGAAAAGTATAAAAATGAAGTACAAGAAGTAAAGCCATGGTGTTATGTTGAGCTGTAGAGGACTCAGCTCAACAATTTCTGACATTGCCAGTGAAGCAGAAGACCCAATACTATAATGGACCACTATACTCTTTTAGAATATTTTACTGAGTTTACACAACTATAATATTTGAATAATGGAACTTAACAAAAAAAGGGGGGATACAGATGAATGTCTACTTTGTATCTGTGTATTCAAAATGGTTAGGATAGATATATAGTTACATTCTCTTAATGAATAGAGGGATTTATTCTAATGATGTTTGTAAATAGGATATCATGTCCACATCTTGTACAGCAATTAACTACTAGGAAGAATGTATGCAGTATGGGTTAATTATTGAAGCTGTTCTACCAATTTGTTTTTTTGTTTTGTTTTGTTTTGTTTTTTGTTTTGTTTTGAAACTGTCTCATTGCTATTTGTTTATCAATAAAATTATGGAAAAAATAAAAATAAAAAAGAAATATCCTCCTAGATATAGAAATTATGATGAAGCCTCATTCTTACCTTTTTTTATATTTACTAACACACTATGATAAGGATGATACAGGTTTCTTAAAATTTTGTAAGAAAACTTCTTCTTAAACTCTAGAGACTTAAAGATTTTTGATTAGGTGTTAAGGCACACTAAGGTTAGACAAATTTTTTCTTCTGAGAAAAAAGATAGGTAATTATATCTTGTATTATAAAGCGTAAAATGAGAGTGACAATAATTTTCATGTGAAATATGTAGCGTCACAGTGTCTAGTGAGTGTGGAGGGCAAGTGGTCAAGCTGCCAGTGGACAAGTAAACCCACTAAAGTGGTGTAATTTCTTCCATCACAAGATAACAGGCCATGATTGGCAATAAGCCGAGCAGAAAGTATTGCATAAAATCTCAGGCAAGCTCATACAGACATCATAAAATTCACATGGAGTATTTATTACTTCTAAGAAAGAAATTTATCTTTCTGAAACTCACATTAATGAAGTAATTTTTCTGGATTTGCAAGGTGTGTTAAGAGATAAACATGCACTTTAGATTGTAATAGGTAATCCTGGGCCTCACTCTGAGAGGGCATGATTTCTCTCTATAATACTCTTTTATCCAGGCCATTTTCAATAATAGAATAATATTTCAACACTCTGCTAGGGGATTCTTTCTAATAAAACATATTTTTCTCACCATTAAAATAACTTTATGCACATCTGAGTTTAAACAATGAACTTCACAATAATATA
>NW_004524751.1:3552246-3556629 GCF_000260255.1 Octodon degus
CCCTGTCCCTGCACTTGCCTAAGCAGGTGCTTATTCTACTGAGCTATCTCACTGGCCATGGCACATGATGCTTTAAATAGCTTTTAAATCAGCTCACTGGTTTGGGATCCAGTACAAACTTTACTTATGTTTCTTGCAATAACATCTAACAATCACCTACAGTGTGTCAGGCCATGACAACAGATGTTGAGGACGTAGTTATGAAAAGACAGAGCACCCAACTTAGTGGTACTTGCATCCTAATGTGAGAGACAGACTATTAGCAAATGGTAATTAGTGCTCCAAAGAGGGCAAAGACACTAAGGGCACAGAGAAGGATTGAATCATAACTATTGATTTTTAACAGAGTCAGGAAATGTCTTAAAGAAGAGTTGAATTTGGAAGAAGCACCTGCATGAAGTGATGGAGTGAGTTACTCTAAGACCAGTAAGAGAAATATTCAAAGCATAAATAAGAGCAAATTCATAGAGTCTGAGAGTACTGTAAGCTTGATATATTTAACCCATAGACTTGCCACAGCAAGTCAGTGTGGCAGAAGCATTGAGTATAAGGAATGGGGTGGTTTAGGAGATCAGAGCTGGCAGACCTGAGTCATGAGGGACCCTCTGGAAAGAGTGTGGCCTTTACCCAGATGTGTCGGGAAGAAGGGTAGGGAGGTTTGGCCGTATTATTTTAACTGAATAACGTCCTCTGAAAGATATCTACATCACATTCCCCAGAATGGGTTCCCTAGATTACATGTAATGATAAAAGAGTCCTTGCAAATGTGATTAACTAAGGAGCTCACTTTAAGCTTGGGGCATTTTCCAGCACGATCCAACATAATTACATGTTCTTCTAAGGAGAAAGGTAGATCCAGAGGAGAAGGCGAGGTGATGATGAATGAAGACTGAAAGAATGTACTCTGCAGGTGGAGGCAAAAGCCACATGAGAAGCACACAGACCCCTTCCGAAAGATGAAAGAAAAAGAAAGAGAGAAATCAGAATGGATTCTCTCCTCAGTTATTTCAAAAGAAATCAGGCACGGGGCACTCTTGACTTTACCCCAGTGAAATTTATCTCAGATTTTTGACTACCAGAGCAGTAGGAAGATAGGTATGTGCTGTTTTAAGCATTAAGTTTGTAGTGTTTTTTTTGTTGTTGTTGTTATTGTTTGTTTTGTTTTTGTTTTTAATAGTCACACAGGATACTCATATAAATGTGTTGCTTCTAGTTAAGAAATTGAAGGGCAGGCCAAATAGTTCAGTGGATTAAAGTGCCTGCTTAGGCTGGGGTTTTGATGGCCTGCCATGCAGGCTCCACCCTTGGGGTGTGCTGAGATGGCAATTGAGACTGGGCATGGTGGTGTGTGCCTGTAATCCCAGCACTTGGGAGGCTGTAAACAGGAGAATCACTGAGTCCAATCTACCTAGTGAGACCCTGTAGACCCTATGGACCCTGTACTAAATAAAAATTTTAAAAAAGAAAATAAAAGGAAAGAACAATTGAAAGACAGACTAGGAAAGGGCAGACGTGAGTCATCTAAGGAAATTGTAGTGGTTTGGACTATGGAATTTGTGGGGAATTTTTGTAGACTAAAGGTCTCTCTTGATGATGTGATGTATGGTTTGGCTGAAAGACAGGATTTTTACAAGATCTCTATTGGTTAGCAACAAATTACCCCAAATTTGGCAACTTGTAGCGGTGTAAATTTATAATCTCTCTTCATTCACTTACTATCTTCAGCATCCATGTGGGCTTCACATGCTGAGGGTCTCCAAGTGCTGATTCCAGCTGGATGGCGTTCTGAGCTGGAGGCATTAAAATTTTTTTTCTTCTTTGTCATTTTTGTTGGTAGAATCCTGTTCCTTGTGGTTCTACTGATGATGCTTGTGGGCTGGTGTCCAGCAGAGGTTGCTCTCACCTCCTAGAAATTGCTGTGAATTCCTTTTCCTTTGGATTCTTCTTCTTCAAAGAAATCAGAATGAGCCTATCTGGAATCTCTTTTACACCAAAAAATTACTGATTAGTAAAATTATAACAAAATGCTCATTGCCTTAAAATTTTAAATAATTACTGATGTGAAGTTATATTAGAATACCCAGTTGTTCAAGCAGAAAATGTCTATGAAGAGGCATTCTAGATTTCTGGCTGACAGCTCTCAAGGATGACTACTTTTTTCCCTGAATGTGGCAACCATGGGAGTTGTGTGTGATATATAAGAACAGTAAATTGAAAGAAACATGTGTGGACAATTGACAAAATGTAAGTATTATGTGGTTTGGAAATTGAAATTATAATTTTAACATTACTAGTTAGTAGGGGCTTGTGTACACTGATATGCCCCTTGGAAGAGAGATTAAGGGCTAGATTGATATATTGGTCCATCATCATTTTAGGATGATGACGAAGTGATATTGTGAGCACTCATAGTTAAGGGCAGATAAAGTGTTCTGAGCAGTCCAACAGCTAATGATCTGGGGAAGGTCTTGGTGGCAGCAAATGAAGATCAAGCTGTGAAACTGGTGATGAACTGAAGGAATCAGGGAGTGTGGCAACACTGGAGATGGAACATCTTTAGGCTCTACCTGAGCCTACTAAATCAGAATTTCCAGATGGGACCAAGCAGTCTATATATTTAAAACCCTGCCAGCTAATTCTGATATATGAGGCTGTCTGACAACTTTAATGAGAGAAAAGAGTAAGTCTCTTGGAGAGTGAATTAATCCCTGTGCATCTCAAGCTGCGATTCTTGGGCACTAGCGGCAGCATTATTTGATGACTTTTGACAAATTCAGAAACTTACAACCCAATGCACGCTTATGGACTCATAGTGTGCATTTTAATGACTTCAGTTACGACTCGTATGTGTATTAACATTTGAGAAACAATGAGATATATGATATTTTAAAGTAATGTAAGCTAAGACAACATATATAAACCTATATATCTCTATACTTGCAGATGGTATTGCCTGTATTGATGTCTTATTCTATTTTTAAAATGATCATTCAAACATTTTCAAAAATACGAGTTCCCATGTTCTCCACCACTTTAGACCTGCCTCACCACATGGCTTTCCTCTATAAAAGTTCCTGGAAGAGACAGCTTCCTGGGAACCACCCGCTCAGGGCTCCCCTCCTGTCTGTCTCAGACAGGAGCTTTCTTTCCCTCAATAAATATATCCTGCTCAATTAAAAAATACATAAGGTATGTCACTAAATCTGTAACAATTTAATGAAGCAGTTTCCTTAATTTGATGGAAGGTTAAAATTACCTGGGACTATTTCCTTGAAGGATTGAAAAGAGGAAGATGGAGCTCGGAGTGCAGTAGGTAGGAGACCTGAGGGTTCAGTGAGCGCTTCCAGCGAAAGTCATCAGAGGTCGCTGGACGTGAAGGGCACAACCCGTTCTGATGAAACACACTTGGAATGTGGGAATAGAGACCATTGTGTAAACGGCAATTACTTCACAGCACTGAATATGGCTGGCCTGGATTCAGACAAGCAACTGTTCCTCTTTAAGAGGACAGAAAATGATATAAGTTGTTTCTTCAATTTAGCTTGCATTTCTTCTGGAAATTGAATCAAGAATACTTCATTATTTTATACATACTTTAGCATCACTCCTTAAAAGTGTTTCAGGCCAAGTGAGATTTATCTTTCTTTTTCTAGGAAACAATTCCATTTGCAAGAAATGGAGAGTAATTCAGGAGATATCAGTGTATAAATGTGTTTCTTAAGTGAAAGACATCAAATACTATTTAAAGAAATAGTGAACTATAGAAAAAGTTATGCTCTCTTATCATGTAAATAAGGTTAAGCAATTTGGTCTTAAAACTTGAAAGTTAGTTTAAAGAATTAATGATGGTCTGCCTCTTTAAACTATTACAGTTCAATTGATTGCAAAATAAATATTAATACAGAAAGCATAGCAAATAAATGAAATTATCAAAGATAATTTCCTTCAGTACTTAGCATCAGCAGATGAGAAACGATCTGCTGGTAATCCTAGTATTCACGCAGTGCAGAAGGTGGAAGACGTACAAGGAAGTGCTCCTCCTCCTTCGCGAGCTGCAAAGTCTGTCCAAACAGCAATATTCTTGCTGGCACAGAGTCTGCTGCTTGGGGCAGCCATGTGTTATTGTGCTTGGACTCACTCCATCTGCAAATGTTGGCTTTTCATCTGTGACCAAGAAAAAAAAAAATTGTGCGAGGAACATGTTAAACATTTAATCCGTGTTTACTTGTTAACCAAAGGTTTTGTTAAATCCTGCCAGTGTGGGTTTTCCTGTTCATTTGTCTCTCAAGGTGACTATAGATGCGCTCACAGCATTGTGCTTAAATATGAGCTACGAAGTAAAACTCTGGTAAATTATTGTGTTTGTACTTAGAGTTAGAAATA
>NW_004524751.1:3556804-3574944 GCF_000260255.1 Octodon degus
AGAGTGAATTAGAGAGAAAGTTTGAGACATTGGACAATCAGATTATAAGAATGACAAGCCGGGTGATATTTAAGGCATAAAAGAAGGGACAGAAATCATCCACTGAAATATATTCTTTTTCTCTGAATTTATAAAGAATACAAGCTAACACATCTATATTTTATTTATCAAAATTAGTAATTAATTAATTATTCTTCTGTGGCCAAAAGCAGTTTGTTTCTTGATCTTAGCTACAATGTTCATAACATTTGTGATTTTGGATTTGTTCTGATTTTAGATGTATTAGCTAATAGAAGTATTCTTACAAGAAGAAGCATTGCTTCTGGCTGGCAGCCTCAGAGGGTGCCGTCTGTGACCTGGCCACAAATGGTCTGTGCCTGTGGTGGGCGGCACAAGGCAGCTCAGTGTGAGCATGCAGCAGAGGAGGTTACCAAATTCCAGGCACACAAGAAGTAGAAAGGGAGGAGAAGAGACTAGTGCCCTTTGTGGCCTTCAAGCTCTTGCCTACCTTCCTTCCAGTAATCCGAACATAGACTCCTAAAGCACCCATCAACTGCCAAAGTTCAGTGCCTTGTGACCAAGGGTCTTTCATGCAGGAACTTTTGAAGGCAATTCCAGATCCAAATCACAACACTTACAATAACTAACACAATGTAAATGTCATGTAAATAGATGAAGCTGCATTGTTTAGACAATGACAAAAAACATGTTATTGTTTTATAAAAATATGTCATATCAAGAACTCTTGTTGCATAGGTCCTGCTTTACCTTGGTCTTAACCATCCAGTAGAAAAGTATGAAGACGAAATATAGGAAATAAAGCCATGCTGTTATGTTGAGCTGTGGGGGACTCAGGTCAATAATTTCTGACATTACCAGTTAAACAGAAGACCCAATGCTATTATGGGCTACTGGACTCTTTTAGAATATTTGGCTGAGTTTACACACCTATAATATTCAATAACGGAACTTAGGAAAAATGGGGTATACAGATGAATGTCCATTTTATATCTGTGTATTCAAAGTGGTTGGGATAGATATATAGTTGCATTCTCTTAATGAATAGAATGATTTGTTCTAATGGTGTTTGTAAATAGGATCACAAGTCCGCATCTTGTACAGCAATTAACCACTAAGAAGAATATATGCAGTGTATTATTTGTTGAAACTGTCCTTCCGATTTGATTTGAAACTGTCTCAGTGCTATCTGTGTGTCAATAAAACTTTGAAAAAAATATGCACAGCAGAAAAAAAGAATAGGCAAATAAAAAGTTAAATTATCTTTAAAAAAAAGAATAGACACAAATTTTTCAGAATATTTTTGAGCTGTAGTTCTTTGCATCCTCAAATACAAAATGCCAATTATATAGATATATTTCTATATCTATCCTTGGATTAAGACTGTCTACATTTGGGCTGGGAAGATAGCTCAGTAGAATAAGTGTTTGCCTGGCAAGCTTAGGGTCCTGAGTTCAATCCCTGGTACCACAAAAAAAAAAAAATACTGTCTACATCACTCTACTATATGACATCATAAAATAGTCTCAATTACGATGAAATTGAAATTATATCCTGCTGTTATTTCTCTGTATAGTGAAAGCAGAGTCAGCCTAAGTAACTACTTATGGTCATGTGACCTCTGGGGCTTTCGAGAGAAATGAGAACAATGCTGTGCAATTTCCCAGGGCTTGTGCCAAGTCCCTTTTCTGAAATTATTTTTCCTCTGCTCAGACTGTGAGCAAATTAAGTGACTTGATTTTCAGTAGCAACACAAAAAACATGATGTTTAAATAGTGGATATTAAGGTGTCTGTGAGGTAAATTTGTTCTGACATGTCTAGCAGAACAACATAAACTCTTACCTTTACCTCTCCATTGAAACTCATCCATAAAATAAGTCATTGTACTGTTATGTACTCTCATTGCCTCTTTGTGTCAAAAAAGCAAAAGGAATGAAACTGAGGGTAAAAATGAACTGGTTAAAATGCTGAATTTTGTTGTATTTGTTTTCTACTGACACTAAAATTAACTTGCGTGATATGTTTGTCTTCCTGAAATTTTAATATTGGCTTTAGTAAATCTTAGAAGAATCTTTCGTTTTGAGGGGTTTAGTGGTGTACAAATCTTTGCATAATGAACACTTGTGCTAATGTAATGTTTTGGGGAAAGACTATCAAAATTAGAGCTTAGAAATAAGATTTTTAACAAAATCACTTTGTATGTTCTTAAACAGATGCTATAATACAATAGTCGGATGTGTACTGCACCAACGAAGGCAGTGTCTATCATAGAAACTAGACTGAAGTTATTTAGCACCAATTCAATATGATGGGTTGAATTTGATTTAAAAAAGTCATATTTACTTCACAATTTAATATTGGAAGTCTACTCACTTAAATTTATTTATTTTTAAATTTATTTTAAAAACTTGATTAAAAACTTATTCTTTTATAAAACCAAAATATCATACAATATGAAACCTAGTTAGGACTGTAAAAGAGCTCAGGATATTTTTTTGCACCAGTTGCAAATTGAAGAGCTAAGAGAGTTTCAAATAATTTGGATGAAAAGCAGCTGGTCAACAGGCCAGAGCTTTTTCATACTTAGAGTAGCGAGTTAAGGAAGAGCCTAGTGTCCAGGTGTAATGCAGCGAGGGTGAGGATCACTCAGACACCGCTCCACTTAAGTGCAGATTGAGTTCCATTAACTTGGTTTGTTTCACATGTTAAGCCTGCATTTTTCAAAGTCAGGATTAGAGGTAGGTTTTTGGCAGCTAATGCCTAAACTTTTGGGAAAGATTTTGTTAGATTTTGAACAGGAAAATTATTTATGCAACTATTGAGAGAGCAATACCTTGAGACATAAAATAAATACCAGCACAGATGACTTGCAAAAAGCATTTTGATTATACTTTTATTTTTGTCTCAGTTTTCACATGTAGAGAGACCATCTTTGAATTTTTATCAGTACTCATATCCTCAATCCATTGTGAAAGGAAGGATAACAAAATTCCAGTTGAAGAGTGTAGAAAGAAACCAATAGCTTGAGTTTTTCAAAGATTAGTAAATATTTTAGTAATGAAAATTATAACAAAGTTATTGTTCTAACTATAATTTAAAGAAAAATAATCTAGTTTAAGGATTGAATTAGGGAAAGTATTTATGAGCAGTAAGCAATCCTGACAAAGCTTATACACAGACATTGTACAATAGATCTTCAATGAGGTAGTACAAAATTTAAGAACAAAATTAAGGACACGTGGAATACACCTGTTCATGGACACAGTTACACACTCAAACACATAAATTCTCAAGTCTGTCACAAAACTAACACAATATTATATATGATTTGTTAAGGCTAAATAAGTACTTGTTCAGTGAATTATGAATGAAAATTGCTTATCACCTAAGGCAATTAGAGTTATAATAAAAACTTCAAAGAAGAATTATAATGTAGTATAAACTTAGTAGCAAAAATTCTCTCATAGTGTTCCAAAGTTGATGGATAACAATAATTTTCTCTCACATTTTTAGAAGAGCGTACAAATATCAACAAATTTTAAAGAATGCTTTTCTTAAAGGACCAGGAATATTCAGTGATCCTAAAAATGAGAGAAATAAGTTGAAAGCTAATCAATATACAGCAGACTGTATGTGAATATTGATAGGGCAGGAGACACTACAGGCATTCAGCAAAAGGAGAGTTCCCCTTTTAATAGTAATGCATTATCAAATTAAAAATTTTGTTTTACATCCTATCAATTCATAACATTGACTAAAGAAGAAAATTTGGAAATATTATTGCTCTCAAAAATAAAATTTGTTAGACATTTGTTTTGTTTTCTTCTTCATATTTCAGCTACTGGAAATTATATTTGGCCCAAAGTTTAATATCATTTCCAAAAATTAAAATCTTACCAAATGAAAAAGTAAATTATATTGTTCAAAGTATTTCAGACCATACAGTATATGAAAGTACATGAGACAATTGTTGTTTTTTATTTGCATTTTAATGCTTCTTTGATCCATTTTTGAGGTCCTGGCCAAACAGCTATCGTTTTCTACTTTTTGAACAACCATATCCATATCCTACTCACTTCCTGTACAGAGCTGTCATTCAGTGGGTCACTAAGCATCACCTTAATATGATGAGGGAAGACATTTGGTGATTTGTGATAGCCCATGTGCTCTACTGGCTGAGAAATTATTAAAACTATTCTATGCAAAAAGAGCACTGACAATGTCACTAACCCTGTCAACATGGCCCACAGCGTCAGCTTCTTGGTGCTCTGCTTCTACCGGCAGTCTTTCTGGGGCTTTGCAGAAAGTCTCTTTCATTTGAAGGCATCAGGTTTGGTTTTATTTTTATTTTCTTTCTTTTTTCTCGTCTTTCCTATATCCATCATTGAATGAAGTGCCTGATCTCAAAGATCCATACAATTGACGTTTTAAGGGCTGGCCAAATAGCTCAGCAGATTAAAAGCACCTGTAAGCAGGTGCAGGGTCCAGGGGTTCGATCCCTGGGTCTACCAGTCCCACCCCTGGGGTGCGCTGAGACGGCAGTTGAGACTGGGCATGGTGATGCGTCCCTGTTATCCCAGCTCATAGGGAGGCTGTAAATAGGCGGATCACTATGAGTCCAATCCAGTAGTGAGACCCTGAACACTCTGTAGACCTTTCCATAAAATACAAAAGAGAAAAAAAAAAGATTTAAGAATCCATAGAACTTCTACCAAAAATCCTTCAAATTTATTTTTAAGAATCATGAAACATAATTCTCAAGAAGAAATTAATATTATTTAATGGACAGACCCTTATTTTGCATAGTAAAGGTTTTTTATAGAATGTGTTTTAATTTATCACTTACCTTTAAGAAGAGCTTTAAGACATTGGGAGAAATGATGCAACATGGCATAAACCTGCTGGTACCCTGTAAAGAGAAGAGCCCCCCAAGCCAGCTCCCTGCCTCCCATTCTTTCCCAGTGACCTCTTTTTCTCTCTATTCTCTTCACTGCTCTAAAGATAATTGTTTCTCCAGATAGACGGCAGCTCCATAAGAATAGCTTGGACATCTGTTTTGTCAACTGCTATATTCCTGGTGCCCGCCACATGGCAGTATATAGTGCATGTTCAGTAAATTTTTATAGAATACTTGTTTTTGGTTCTAGAAGAAAAAAATATTGTACTCTATTTGTTAAAATGTGTCGATGAATCTAACTTAAGGTCCACATATACTTAGATAAAAAAAATCACATTGAATCCTTGTTTCATATGTCTTAATATGCTATGATGGCTGTACATTTTGGATATTTAAAAAAACTCTACATATTCTTTTTTAATGACTTCAATAAAACCCAAGTCTACTGACATTTCTGATTATGCTGATAATGCAACCCCCCAGAGATATTAACAAGTAAAGAAAACTTGATGATATTGAGAAAAGAAAAATTGTGTTATTTTATAGGTTTTAGTGTATGCTACACATGAAATTGGTGATTGTTTTGTTTCTACTGATGTTGTAAAAGAGTGAATATATTTAACAGAAGTTAAATAATTCAATAATTAACTGTCACAAAGTAATGCTAAACAAAGGAATTTGCTGTTGAGGAGCTTTTGGTATGAGGCTTGTGAATTCAGCATCTTCTATTATAATTACTTAAGGTCTGCCTTTAAGCGGGGGATATCTTTAATAATTCTCAGAACATTTTCAACCTCATAAAATTTTAATTAACAATTAGCATTGTTCATAGATCATCACTATTGCTTTGCACTTGGAAGGAATCAGAAGACTGATAAGCCATTTTTTTTCACTATCAATAAATTCTCAATATAGTTGGGGAGGAAAAAGTGAACATTTGTAAGTGTGAAGAACATCCCCAAAAGACAAAAAATGGCATCAAGACAGTAATGATTGAGAAAACTCAGGACATTTGGTACTCACCTACTATAGGAAGATCTGTGAAAATATTCAAGGGGTTTGAACTACCTGGACTGGTATAGTTATGGAAGTTTCCCTGTGGAATGTGGGACAGCAGCTGACCCTTGGAGGAGTCAATAATTAAAAGAAAACAGTCCAGGCAAAAAGCACTGCGAAGCCTGTGATCCTAATGCAGGGAGCACAGATAGATTTGAGCAAAGGCTGTTAGCACTGTGGATACAGGGTCACTACATACACCAGTACAAACCTAAAAGTGAGAAATGAGTTTGAACTTTTAAAATGTGGCCAGATTATAAAGGGCAAAAAGACTCATCGACAAATTTAAATGCAATACCCAAGGAAGGAAGGAATCATTGGAGATTTGTAAGAGAAATAGTTTAAAGTAATGAATGTGTGTTTAAACAAAATAAAACTGTTTGCTTTTGAGGGGATGGGAATATATGTCAGATAGAAAGGAATTTTAAGGTCATTCTCAAGAGCAGTCCACTAGCGGAAAAAAAAAAAAATCTTAAAATTAAGTGTGTATGAAATAGTACATTTTACCTGTATGTTTTTAACATCTAGTGTGTAGTCAGAGGCTGGCCATATAGCAATCAATCAAATGATTGATTTGTCATCAACCATTGTATATGTCAACAAGTACATTTATCACTTACAAGAAATAATTGGGGCGGGGAAGATGGCTCAGTGGAATAAGCATTTCCCTGGCAAGAACAGGGGCTTGAGTTCAATCCCTGGTTTGGCAAAAAAACAAACAAAAACAAAATAGTTAGAATGTTATTTAGACAAACGAATGTGAATATAAAGCAGCCACAATTACTGCATGTTTAAGAACAGTCATGCTAACATGACTCCAGCAAAGGCTTGCATCTCCATTATTTTCCTCTTGTTTCATTTGTTATCTAAGCAAACTTGCAGTGTGTCTTCATCTCCATTGTTTTTTCTGATGACTCTGCTCTTAAAAATGCTTTAGGCTTCAGTCATTCTTGCTTATCCACTTAACTCCATTCATAAAATCAATTCTTATTTTTCATGCTTTCACCTATCATCTATTGAATCAAAGGAGAAAAAAATACAACAAAAGATCCCAACTTACTCCTTAACCATTGGGCTATTGGTTTTTGTTTCTTGTTTTTTTGTTTTGTTTTGTTTTGTTTTGTTTGTTTTTTCTGTAAAGGACTAGTTTCCGCTTTTTGCAGTCTGATCTCTTTATTCTTGAAATTCTGGTTAAAATGCATGCTCTACTTTGTGTGCATGAATAAAGAAGATAAACGTTAGGATGACATTTTCTCCTGAATATCAAACTCCATGTGACTCAATTTACAAATTTCCATCACTTTTACTCTTTAGAGGGCTGGAAACTCGCTCAGCCTCTACATAACAGACCATCTTGGGGGAGAGATTTCTTTAGTTGCTTGTGTCTTAGAATGTCCAAGTGAGATTTCAGGATGATATTTTGGTTAAAATATTCTTTAAAATAAATATTTTAAGCTTCAAATGTTGTAAAATATTTTCATCTTCTTTCCTCTAGAAATGTTAAAAGTCTAGGGGCCGGGGAGATAGCTGAGTGGGATAATAGCCTGCCTGGTAGGCATGAGGTCCTGAGTTTGATCACCAGAACAAGAAAAAATAAATAAATAAAAGAAAGAAAGGGAATAAAAAGAAATAAGAATCTAGAGAATGAAAAAAATGTTGTGTCTAACTACCTAAAGTAGTTATTTTTAATGATTCTATATTTCAAGTAGCACGTTTGGTTTTGTTTTGTGCAATTATGACCTTTACATATTATTCAACATTACACATTCTTTTTCGGACTTCTAATACTTCTCATAAAGTCAAAATTCTTCCTGAGAATTTTGAGGACACAAATTGATGCCGTGGGACGACTGACTCACAATGGCTATGTCTGTTTGTCCATATTTTGCCTGGCTCTCTCTGTGTTTCTGGAAACAAAAATAGAAGAATGAAAAGCAAGTCTTCCCTCCATGCCAATGAGTGTGCTTGCTTTTTGTGTTAATCTTGAAAGGATGGAGACCAATACCACTTAATGGCTTAAAAATACAATGCTAGGGGCAAAATGCAATCACTGAAGTACTTTTTCTTGAAAGGGATAATTTTAAATAAAACTTCTGACCACTTTTTTCTTTACTATGTCTGTCTCTTGTCCTTCACAGATGGGCCTCTGGGTCCTCGAGGATTAGCAGAAGCTACAGAGATGTGCACTCAGGAGTGCTTGGTTTTGGGTCACTCTGATAATTGCTGGATGCCTCCTGGCTTGGGGCCATACCAACACCCGAAGTCTCCTCTCTCAACCTTTTCAACCCAGAAAGAATGGGTCAAGAAAGACAAGCTTGTGAATGGGCACACCCTCACCAGAGCCTGGAAAGAAGATAGCAACAGGAACCAATTCAATGACCGTAAGCAGTATGGCTCCAATGAAGGTCATTTCAACAATGGCAGCCACATTGCAGACATTCCTCTGGCAAATCTGAAGTCCTACAAGCAAGCAGGAGGTGTGATGGAGAGTCCTAAGGAGCACCAACTCTAAGATAAGGCTGTATGGGACCTAATACCTTTAATCAAAATAGACATGCTAATACTGTGTGTGTCAGAGCTTTATGTATTCAGTAGATCTCTACAACTATGCCCCTTTTAGCAGGGATATCCATAACTTTGTGTTAGCACCATGGAAGATACAATGTTTTGAAACATAAGAGAGAAGATAGTTCTATTAGCCATGTGATTCTTATTTACTAGAGTTGATTAAACTCTCCAGAGATCTCTCCATTGTGCAACTTATTTTTATTATTGCATTTTATGTTGACCCTGGACTGCTGCTATGAACAATAGAATATGCATTTGGAGAGTAAGAAAGTTCCATGGATTAGAGTGACTGACAAACATATCCAGTTAGAAAATTGTGCTCTTTGTCATTGATTTATGCTGGGACCGCTATACTTGACATTATACTTCAAACAAAACTTTAAAAAGATAAGCATTAACCTATTGTGCTGTTAACAGCGTTAGTAGACACTTGTAAGTCAATCAGTGTTAAAATATTTGTAAATAGAAGCAAGTTATTATTAACAACTTTTGTGTACTTAGAGCGTTCACCTAAAAATGTTGTAGCATAATTCTGTGTTTATGACTGCTTCTTTCCTTTTTTTCCAATTTACCTCTTTGTTGTTCTTTTTGTTGTTTCTTTTGGTGAGGTGTTTCTGCGTTAGTAATCTGTCTGGACACACATTGTTCAAAGGATCTTAAACACTGGTGTTTAGAAGGGTTCTGAAATTTTGCTTTTGTATGATAGCTTACAATGTAGAAATTCTGTAAAAACAATAAAGATGAGAGAAAAAATGGAAAACTTTATATAAAGCATACAAAGACTTCTGCAAATGCTTGAAAATTAAGAGCCTAGTTTTCAGTATCCTTATTTTCAGCGTAGTCAAAAATCACTTAATTCCTACTATTAAGTGAGAGAGTAAAGGGAACATGTTATCCATCAAAAGCGATATAATATCCTACATTTGTCATTCATGCAAAACTAATATATCAAAATTAGTATATATTGAAGAAAAACCACTATTCAAAAATAGCTTCAACTGGACCAATGTGTGTCTGCAACTTTGTTGAAATGGCAGAGTTTGTGTTTATCCTCATATACAATACTGTTGTTGTAACACAAGTGTTATTAGACCATAGCCACAAATATTTAATGTGTTGTGCCTTCATGATGTAACAGAACATTCTCCAGGTAGGGTAGTTGGGGGAAATAAAGGGATAAATCACTAATTATTGCTGTTTAACTGTTTGTTATCATAGTTGGTCAATGCCTGGCAGGTACCAGCATTTTGTCACTTAGGTCAAACCAGGAGAGTGACAATGTTAATAAGATCTCAGTTGCACGTGCTAACAAATCCAAATTTGAACATTCTTAGGAGGTTTTTGTTACGGCATGACAGATGATTTAAACAAATAAATAGCATGCAACAAAATGTGTTTATTGAAAGAAGTGAAAGTTATCTTAATGCCACGGTTCACCATCAGTTTAAAAGTTTAAAAAAAACAAAAAAAAATTTAAAAATGGTTTGCTAATCTGATAGTTAATTTGTTCCTACCAAAAATGAAATTTCTTTGTAAATAGCAATTCACATTTTTCCACAGTATAATGGAAAATAATGGGTAGGGGTGCATTGCTTATTGAAGTACACTTTTGTCGGTTTGTGAGGGGTGTTTGATGACTTTGACAGAATAAATATCTAAACAATTATCCTTGTTACTGCTTTGCCAGTTCTACGTTATTTACAATTATTCAGCTCTTGCAATAAATGTTCTGAATTCCTGATTGTAGTGTGTTAATTCTTGGTCAACATCTAAAGTGATTATTTAGACTCTAATTGATGTATAAATATATGCTGACAAAACTTTTATTTACAAATCAAAGAAAAAGTTCGGGAGTGTGAGATCAATATACTGAAACTATGGTTCTAAATTAAAAGGTAAATACCTAAAAAATCATTTCACAATTCAATCATGGAAAAAGTTGATTCACAATCTAGTTAAGATTCATGTCAGTTTCAGCAAAGTAAATCCCAAACTAAACAGTGAGTATGTAACACTGATTTGTAAGTAAGGTTATCATTTTGATGCTTTATATTTCTAAGAAGGTTTCACAAGGTGTGTTCTCACTTCACTGTTGGTCAAGGTGGAAGACTTCTCAGGTATTGTGGACATAAATGCAGAGAAATCACAAAACATCTTTCAGATTATGAAAACTGAAGCAGAAGCTATCAAGATAGTAACACACATCTACAAGTACATGATGTGTATGTATTCATCATGCAGTAACTAATCAGTAACAGTGCACGTTGAAGTTTTAAGTGGGCTAAGCAAACCTTCTTCTTCTTCTTCTTCTTCTGTCTTCTGAGTAGTGATGAATCAAGACACAGGAATCAGAGACATAGAGAATATATGAGGGTGGACAACTGGCTTGATGTGACATCCTACTTGCAGCTCTGGTTAACGAGGGCTGACACAACGATAGATCCTCTGTCTCTTTTTCCCATACTAGGGCATAGAATGAATGTATATGAACTAAGGAGGTACTTTAAAAAAATAGAGTGTATTGCTGTATAGTTTCTTTTTTTTTTCTTTTCAAAGTTTTATTGATAAACATATCGCAATGAGACAGTTTCAAATCAAATCGAAAGTACAGTTTCAACAAATAATACACTGCATATATTCTTCTTAGTGGTTAATTGCTGCACAAGATGCAGACTTGTGATCCTACTTACAAACACCATTAGAACAAATCATTCTATTCATTAAGAGAATGCAACTATATATCTATCCCAACCACTTTGAATACACAGATACAAAATGGACATTCATAGTTATATCCCAATTTTTTTTAAGTTCCATTGTTGAATATTATAGGTGTGTAAACTCAGCAAAATATTCTAAAAGAGTCCAGTAGCCCATAATAGCATTGGGTCTTCTGTTTAACTGGCAACATCAGAAATTATTGACCTGAGTCCCACACAGCTCAACATAACAACATGGCTTTACTTCCTATATATCGTCTTCAGACTTTTCCACTGGATGGTTAAGACCAAGGTAAAGCAGGACCTGTGCAACAAGAGTTGTAGCTTTTTGGTCTGAGAAGGTCAGTGAAATGCCCTCAGGATTTATTCTTTATTTATTTATTTATTTTTTTATTTTTCAACAAATATAGTTTCTTCCTCCAATGAACAAACAATCACATAATTCAGTCTATGGTGTCTCGTAGTGAAAGAAACTAAAAGAACAATAACACTCTTTAAGTAAACAGAAGGTTTGGAAAATGAAGTCCTTGTAGTCACCCTTACAGTATTTCTTATAAGACATACAAAATATATTCTTTTTTTTTTTTCTTTTTAATTTTATTTATTTGTGTGTGTGTGTGTGTGTGTGTGTGTGTGTGTGGCCAGCTCAGCCCACCAGGGGGCGGGCTGGCTGGCATGTGGTGCTGGGGGATCGAACCGCAGTCTCTGTGCTTTAGCTTAGCTTGTTCTAGGTAGGTGCTTTAGACCACTGAGCCATCTCACCAGCCCCACAAAATATATTCTTAACAAAGTGTTATGTACTTTGTAAAATTTTAAAAGTAATAGCAGCATAATCCAATTTGAAGAATATATTCATAAATTAATGTAATAAACCTATTTTAAATATAATGAATGTTTCTTTGTTTACAGACATTTAATGTTAAAAATCATCAGTTACCTAACAATTAAAGTCACTTGCATTACCTAGGAAGGAAATGATCAAAAATAATGATTTTAGATTGATTGCGGAATATTGTTATATGTGACACTTTTCTGAGGCAGGTATTGAAATGAATTTGTAAAGCAGAATATGATCTACTGAATAATATTTCTCTACATATTCCAACATTGTATATATATATATATATATATAGTATACATAAACTACATATAAATTATACATAAAGTATATAAATATTACATATAATAATCATTGATTAAGAGACAGTTAAGTATTATTTTTACTACACAGATACATTCAACTAAACCTCATTCACAGGCCCATCTTTCATGAGCTAAAGCTAGAAATACAGCTGAGGCCCAGAGTGGTTCCAGTGTTTATTAAACTCCTGGGTAGAAGCCAGAAGTGGTTGATTATTATTAATGAGGAGTTTTGGCAGTGAGATATGAAAGGCATGCCTTGTTGGGCCCAATTCTAGTGTGCATGTGAGCCTGCTACTTTATGTAAAGGCAATCTAAACTATGCAATGGAGGAGTGGGGTTGTGAGGCTAAAAATGCTTCATTGTTCTGCTTTGTTTTAAGTAGAGCTGGTCATCCCTCCCTAAAGAAGTCTCCTTGATTGGCTCTTTCAAAGAGGTGCTTTACAGTTCTTCCAGTGTTCTTGAAGTCACAGAGATTGCACAAGGAGTACTCTAAATGCTGCTCTTCCCCTTTCACAACTACCAGTGTATATGTTAGTAGATATCAACTAGAATTTGCATTGTTCAAAGAGAATAAAATGTATCTTTCATGCTGTAACATCTTTATAAGTATACATTACTGGGATAAGGTAGTCACATTATGTCACCTGTACTCAGTTCCTGAAGGCATAACCTAATGCATATTCCAAAGATAGCGATATCTTACTATCTTGAGGTCATTATCATTTACTTTTAAATATTAAGTACATGCTACTTAAGCTCCTAGCACATGTGCTTTGTCCTTTGCTGCTTAGATGCCTTCAGTGTGCTCTGCACAGAAATGAGTTCTGTCGCCATTTTGTTATGTCATGTTATTATTGAAGATATATAGTAAAATAAAGAATTCAAATTTTCTCCCTTTTCTAATGCCCTCTCATTCTAATTAGCACATACAAATCAATTATTATTATATTTATTTGATGATATGTACTTCTGGTCACATAGTTCAGGCATGTTGAGCTTCCATGATTATAGCCTATTTAAATTAAAATTCTAGAATTTCGGTTCTTCTAATCAGTGTTGTTTTGTTCATATTTTTGTCTTCAAGTCTGTCATAAGTTTAGTCACCATTGAGATAATCTTGAAAAATAACAACCAAAAACAATTAAAAAAAACTTTACCATAAACTTTAACACAATCAGGCTTTTCTACTATATATTATTAGGTGATTCTCAATAAAAGTGCATCATATTTTTCTATTTAATGACATTATAGCTATTGGTCTTCAAATGACTACTCACACGGCCAGTTTAAGTACAACTTACTGTATATATGAAATGCTTTTCCATTGTTTGAAAGAATGAAATTACACTATTATTAAATTAATTCTCCATCAACTGTATGCATATTCAGACATATGTCAGTGGCTTTGCTGGGAGCATCACATCTCGAAATTAGGGGCACATAAATGACCCTTTTCCTTCCTGCAGCATTTACTTCAGGGGAGTCCTTGAAACCACAGTAGCTCCAGTGCTTGCCTCATTGTCTGTTCTATCTCAGGTCTCATTGTCTGTATGTTTCTCCTTTCTTAACTCATTGGCATGTCTTTTGGGTTCAAGACTACATTCCAGGACTTCTTTTTCTTCTCTGTTCTCTCTCTCCTAATAAGGTTATCTAACAGAGCTTTACATTTCTTCTTCATGCACTCAAATTTATCTTTCAATCTGGATCTCTAGGCCACACTCCAGAATTTTTAACCCCACACCGTAAACAGTATCTATATTTGTCTATTTCAGAGATTAGTCAGCATTAACACATTAAACAGACTCATCCCTGTAATGTCACACACACATGTGCGCACACACGCACACACACACACACACACACTGTACCTAGACTTTAAGCTTCTGGTTAATGACATCTCCATCAGTTAATCAAACAACAATGGCTGGAATTCTTTATAATTGTTTGTATTTATAAATATCTCTATATTTTGGATCAAAATTCAAAATTCATCCTATTTAACCATTCTCCATAGCCACTCTTATCAGTTTGCACTAAGTAGCATCACCTCTTTTCCGGATATTACACAAATCTCCTATCTGCTCTTCTTTTAGAAGAGCCCTATTTAATCCATTTTAACCATGTCTGTGTATTCTTTTAAAATAAGAGTAATTGGGCCAGCGAAATAGCTCAACGGATTGAAGCACCTGCAAGCAGGCTCAAGAGCTGCGGGTTCAATCCCCAGACCTGCCATGCCAGCCCTACCCCCAGGGCATGTTGAGAAGGCAATTGAGACTAGGCATGGTGGCGCATGCCTGTAATCCCAGTTCTTGGGCATCTGTAAACAGGAGAATCACTATGAGTCCAATCTAGTAGTGAGACTCTGAACACCCTGTAGACCCCTAAAAATACAAAAAAAAATAAATAAATAAAATAATAATCTAGATGATACATTTTTCTTTATACAATAAGATATTCTGTTTTTTTTAATTTTGCTTTATTTTTCAGAATAAAAATACAGCACATATAAACTCACAGAGCACCTCTTTTTTACGGTGACCACATTGTTCATTTCATTCTATCTCACTGTCCTCACTACTCCTGCATCACGCAGGCATTTGTGTGCTTCCATTATATTTTCCATTCGACAGTTTCCCTACAAATTGGCTTTCTGTAAATTCTTTCCTTTCTTTCAAATATTAGGTTAAAGGTAGTTTTAACTATAAGATTTTATACTGAGCTCAATATTTTCTGTTATGACTAGCTATGAATTTAGTTATAGATAGATTGTAACCAAAACACAAAGCAAAGTCCTTAATTACATTCACAATGTTATAAAACATGACCATTATTTATTTCCCCAACTTTTTACATCACCCTAGTCTATAAACATTAAGGAATAAATTGCCATTTGTTCCACCTTCCATCTCCAATAACCTCATGTCTACTTTCTGTCTGTAATAATTTACATCTCCTCAATATTTCATATCTGTTAAAAAGTACACTATTTTCTTGTTTTATTTATCTTAGTCACTCAGCATAATGTTTTATTCACTTAGTGTGGCGTCATATCGTCAAGGTTCAACTTTTCATTCTACAGTATATATCAGATCATTTTATAGCTAGAAAAATATGAATCTATACTTTGCTGTTAATGGACTCCTTCTTGGATAATTGCTACAATTAAATTACAGATTATGGATAATGATGAAATGAACATACATGTAGAGATGTACAAGTGTTTTCCAATTCATCGCCTCAACTTTGGGGGACCATTTTCTTATGTATGTGATAATGCTGTGTTCAGCTGCTGGGCAAGGGCTGTACCACTCATCTACATTCTGCCCCTGTATCTTTAGCCTTTGAAGACAAGACACATCGATTTCCCTTTCTAATGTGCTATTTTACATGACCATCAACAAGGTGTTAGAAGTCCAAGTTTTTCACATATTCAGCAGTATTTATTTTTCTCCTTTTTAAAACAACCATCATAGAAGGTGTGCCATGGCATCTCATTTTGGTTTTGATCTTTCTTCAATGAATAAGGATACTGAGCTTCATTGCCTATGGTTATTGTATATATATATATATATATATATATATATATATATATATATATTGGATAAATGTTTATTCAAGTCCCTTGATCACTTTTAGTTATTTTTTGGTTACTGAGGTATAGGGATATTTTATAAGATGGATATTAAAACTACATTGTAGCCAGTGTTTAAATTTTTTTAAACTTTTTTTGTATGTGCTTTTTAAAATTTCTTGATATGTTCATTAATGTATAATATTTTTAATTCTGATAAAATGCAATTTATCTAGTTTTTGCTTCTGTTGCTCATGTTTGTTGTTGTATACAAACATTCATCATCAAATACAGGATCACAAAGAGTTACCTTTGTCTTTCCTTTAAGTGATTTATTATTTTATTTCCTATATTAAAGATATTGACCCATATTCTATTAACATTTGTATATAGTATAAGGTAAGAGTCCAGCTAAATTCTTTGTATGTGAAACTTATTAAATTCCTTTCTTTGCTGAGTTGATCATTAATTTTTATGTTTATTTTTTTTGTTTGATCTAATTTTTCTGTTTAGTGCATGACATGGCTTGTTTCTTTCTTATGTCAAGCCACCCTGGCCTTCCAAACTTTGTTCATGCTTTAACGTATATTTTAATATTTGATATTTTAATATACATTAAAGCATGCTGGGTTGTTGCCTTTGTTTTGCAAATATTTTGTTTTGAATTTATGTTTCTATCACCTTATGGCATATTTGCTGAAAACTTTCTTTATCTATCTTTTGAAGTGGATAGCACTGTCATACAATGATGTAAAATGTGTTCTGTTCTATTTGGAGAAAATTAAGAAGTGTTAACATTTATTTTTCTTTAAATGATTGCAAGAATATGCCAGTAGCTATTAGTTATGAGACTTTTCTTTGTAGGGAGGGTTTGACTTACTGGTTCAATCTCCTGTAATAGTGTGTTGAAATTTTTTTTTCTTGAATCTATGTGCTCCTAAGAATTTGTTCATTACACATAGGTTATTGAACTGCTTGGCATCCAATTGCTCTTGTTAACTCTCTATATTTCTTTCTGTTTCTGTAAGGTCAGTAGTAGCATCTTCATTTTCACTTTTTACTTTAAGTGTAAGTTTCTTCTCTCCTGATTTTTCTCTTTATCAATGAAGCTAGAATTTTATAAGTTTTGTTAAATTATTCAGTGACTTTTTTTTGAGTAAGTGACATAATTTTTGTCTTGATTCTTTTTTTTTTCCCCCGGAACTGGGGGTTGAACTCAGGCCCTTGTGCTTACCAGGGAAGCGCTTATTCTACGGAGCGATCTCCCCGGCCCCTGTCTTGATTCTTTGCTATAGATTTTCCTTTTTGGAGGCTACATAAATCAAAAGGACAAAAAGTAGCAGAAAAATGAGGCAGAGAGAACATATTTATTTAAGTGTGCATGAAAAATATATACCATATCTCAAGTTGCACATATTTTCAGAGAATGGATCATTTACTTGAATCTGAAATGACTGGCAGCTAACCAAACAAACCAGCAAATAGACAATCAAAACCAGCCTAATGTCAGCGGATCACATACTCATCTTATAATTTCCTCCAAAACCTGAAATTAAATGTCTTATGAATAACATACTTTTAATGGACTCATTTTCACATTGTAACATTGATTTGGGTAATACTATGTATAAATGAAGAATCTCACTATATAAATTATACAAAGTTTTACATAAAATATTTATCCTGCTTTACTTATGATGACATTTAAAAATGATAAATTACATATTATGTAAATAACCCTGATCCCATATTTCACACTTTGGATAGTGCACACCTTAGGCTACTGGAAATACCAGTCTTCCCACTCGCCTCCAGACCCCCTTTCTGAGCACTGGAAAGGATTCATCCATCAAGAAAATCTAACTTTTAAAAGGAGGTCATTTGTGTGTTTTTGTTTGTGTGTGTGTGTGTGTGTGTGTGTGTGTGTGTGTGTGTGTAATAGCTGGTAATTAACTAGCCCTGTAAAAGAAAACAAGTGCAAGTCCAGGCTCAATTACATCCCATTATTCCCACTTTCCCTGTTAAAAACATTTCCAGTGAAAATGCATATGGCACAGATCATAATACATGAAATCCTTACCACCTCAAGTGCATGTAAGTTAGGTGAATTTGAATTAGGTTTTATAATATAATATAATGTAATATAATATAATATAATATAATATA
>NW_004524751.1:3575044-3588721 GCF_000260255.1 Octodon degus
CTGGTTGAGTTTGACTCCAACAACACCAGCAATATTAGGAGCTTGCACTTAAGGGTTGCTAAGTGATGAAAGCTCATTGCAAACAGTATGAGAGGAAGGGCCAGCCAAACAGCTCAGCAGATTAAAGTGCCTGCCAGCAGGCTCAGGGTGGGGTTTGATCCCCTGGCTTGCTGTGCCGGCCCCGCCTCTGGGGAGTGCTGAGATGGCAATTGAGACTGGGCATGGTGGTGCCCTACTGTAATCCCAGCTCTTGGGAGGCTGTAAACAGACAGATCACTACGAGTCCAATCTAATAATCTGGTAAGACTACGAATCCGATCTGAACACCCTGTAGACCTTTCCCTAAAATACAGAAAAAAAATATATGTAAGAAGGTAAAATTTCCAGGGAAGATCCACCTAGCTGCACAATATTAAGAGTGCAACTGGATTATATGAAAAACTATTTACTGTCTTTTATTATTCTACAACACATAAATATCCTCATTTTTGGTTTATCTTATTTATGCATTAATTTTTTCAGAAGTATTAAACCTTACAAAACCTTATTCCATTCTCAGTATAGTTCTAAGGATGCGACTATATTGATGCATTTAAGTACATCATGTTACTTTTCAGGATCAATGTCATTGGTATCACTATTTTACAGATGAGCAAATTAATATGCAAGGATTGTAAATGAAGCTATTGTATATCACAAAGTTAGTAAGTAGCACTGTCCACCTTCCTGAGTAACTAGAGTTTGGGCTTTGAATTTGTGATAGAACTGCAGTGAGAAATATACAAACACTTCTTAAATCTCAGACTGTATGGTAAATTTCCATTTTTAAGAGATAGAAATAAAATTATTTTTATTTGGCTCTAAATAAACATAGCCTTTTCCCTTTAGAATTTGGTTTATACTTTCATGTTCATAGATATGTTGTATTAATGAAATGTATAATAGATTATTTGTGGGGCAACCACACTGTTTTACACCTACCTTCTGTTCCTTACTGAGGAAAATCAAGTGAAGAATAAAGCGAGCCACATATAAGACTTTGATTCTAATAAACAGAGCATTAAAATGAGACCTCAAACAGTCTGGTAATTAATTTTAGCTAAGCCCATTTTCTTTTCTTCTTGGAACTGAGCTCCCATTGACAACAAGGAGAGTACGTGCCCACAGGGAGAGAAGCGTGGATCCCGGGATCTGGAGACAGAGATGTTGGAAGCTTCCAAGCGTAAATGCACTCTCTTCCTGTGGCACCAAGTTCAATCAACTGCTCTGACCTCTCCAGTTTACTATACTGTGTAAATGGAGAAGAACCTATTGCTGTGACAAACAAAAATCTCACTTTGCACAGATGAAACAACCTACTTATAAATCCCAGTGTCCTCCCGTGTTAATACTGGTCCTCCCCACCCCAAGGAGAGGGGGACTGCATGCTTTAAATGTCAGCTCTCTGTAGTTCACAATCTAGAACACTCTTTTTGTAACATGATGTGACAACAAAAACATAAAGTGTTGAAAATAAATATTCATTAGTAGTTGAATGATATCATTCAATAAGCCAGTGCTCAATTACGGTATTTGTGAAAGGTAACTGTTCATTTATTTTTTATCATATGTTGATCACTAATTACTTGCTATGGTTTAATTGCTAACAATGACTGATTTCATATTAAATGCGTAGAAAAAATCCTGCTGCTTTATTTGTACACATTAATCAGTATGAGCAAAACAGCTAATATAAATTTCCACAGAAAATATATGAATATTTAATGAATGAGCAAAATATTAATCTTTTAATACATATATACAAATACACAGTCCACCAAAAAATATATACAGACTTCAAGAATTGATCATATTAATATTAATGCCTGGAAGACACTGTCCACAACTTAGAGCACCTCTTGTGATGGAGGAGGCCAGACTTGTATTGATCTCATGATGCCTCAATAAATTTAGTATTAAAATATATACACAAATTTTTATTTTTCTGATGCATATATTGTTTGGAAGATTCTTTCTTTCTCCATATACATATATATATATATATATATATATATATTGTACATATAATCAGAATATCATGTATTATGCACAAATATAGGTAGAGTTATAGTATACGCTTCTGCATGTTTCTAGTATTTATTCTTAATAAATTCTGTAATTATATTTGTGTTAAATTGGTATGGATTATACAATTTAAAAATTCTGATCAAGGAAGATCATCTATTACAAATATCCATCTCCTAGTGCAGATGAAATATCATTAGATAAGGGAGTGCTTTCTGTAGGCTTTCTAGGAGCTCATGAATTAATTACTACTTTGGTAGTACAAAGTGAAATGTTTAACTATTTAGTTCATGGTTGATGCCTTCAGAAATATTTATTGCTAGTGTAGTTCTTTATAATATTTCAATATTTATTAAAATTAATAATAAAACAAGGAAAAGAATATTTAACTTACAAATCCTACTTAAGAAGCAAAATGTAAAGGACATGAAGGCCCTTGATTATATCAAATTGAGAAATGTCTATATTAAGTATTAAATACAGCATTTATATAATTGACACAGTCATTTTTTAAAATGATGTACAAGGAAACGAATCAACATATTGAATTCTTGGACTTATTGTGAAGATTAAATGGGGTGATTTGTAGCAGTTTAGAATGGCCGCTGGAATATCCTAAATGTTCTCTGAATCCATTTATTTGTAGTTGCACTTATAGTTGTAGTTCTTTCTGAACGTCTTTCAGTTACAAAATAATTAAAATAGAATAATTCTACAGAGAACTGAAAACAAATTTTCCTGCAGTCTTATCCCTACGTATTAGGTGACACCACCAAGGAGGTGCTGTTGATGAGAAATCCCTCACTCGATCAATCACCCAGAGACAGTCCAATCCCTCCCTTTTTCTTTCTTCTTTCTGTTAAAGAATTTTTCCATTTTCTTAATCCATATTTTTGAGTTTCTCATACATGTTCTCTTGTTAGTCTGTTTCTATTTTGAGATTAGCCTGCACAAATTCAAGTGTTTGTATAGGTCATTTTAGAATAAATAAATGAATGGTGCAATAAATTAGTATTTCTTTTTACTGAGATATATGGCTTTGGGGGCACCACAAGTGGTGTGTGCATGGAAAATGCCAAATCTTTCAAAATTTCAAATGCTGCTGCTACTCCATAATGTCACAGGAACTATCTTTCCCCTTAAAATATAGAGGTTTAGAACAAAAAGTAAGTCACGACTCAAAGTAGCCAGATGGTTACTTTTCAGAAATTCTTATTTCCTGTGTAAGTATGTAAGATCATTTAAATTTCTGTAATTTAAAATAAGTGATATATAATATAAAACAAGTATAAAATCTTGGTTGTTATTAATTTGTCACTTGTATCATCTGTTGTTTCTACTTCATGGTTGTTATGGGAAAGACGCATAACAATCCTTCAACCTACCACAATATTTTTTCTGACTCCTAACTGTCCAACAGAGTTTGTCTTGTTCAATAATCAAGACCAAATTCATGTCTTATTTTAAGGGTCGTTAAGTTATTATTTCCCTCAATGTCTCAGAAGTATCTCACATTTTAGGATATTCTTTGTGGGCCAGGGAGATACCTCTGGTGACTAAGCACCTGGGTGGCAGACTCAAGAAGGAAATTCTTTGCTTTTACATTTTAAACAAGAATCAGAGGTAAACTTCTTGCTTGGCTTGTTTGAAGCCCTGTGTTCCAACAGTAGTGACACAAAGCCAACATTTCTTCTGGGATTTTTCTTAACATTTTCTCTACAAAATGTTTTTAAACATATTTTGAGAATTTCAGTCTTCTTTTTCATATTTTAAATATTCATTCCCCCCATTTTATTCTCTTATTTTATATGCAATATCTGATTTTATTAAAGGCAAATGCTCAGTTAAAAGTGCCCCAGTTCTACAAATGTTATTTAGTGCTCCTGTCCTCCACATCTGATCTTCATAAATAGTGGTGCCTTCTATAAGGTTCCTTCATCCGTTGTGAGAGAGAAGTAAGAAAATCTTTATTGTTTGGGAGAGGTGGGGCTGCAGAAGAAAAACAAGAACCCTCCAGGAGGAGGCAGGGATTCAAAGAATTTATAGAGCTGGCTTGGGCGTAGAGATGGTGTAGGCTGTACATTGGGTATCCTAACAGGCACTGATTGGGGAGGGCTTGGCGTGTGCCCAAAACAAAAGAGGATACAGCAACCACTGTCAGATTCCTGTTGTTTTGTTTGGTGAAGTTCTATCTTTTCTAACTTAAAAAAATGTTTTGTATTCTCTCTTTTTTCTTTTTCTTTTTTTATTGGGAAAAAGTATATATTTAGAATTAGCCACGTAGACTCAGTTTAGATGATCCCAATTTTTTTGGCAATATCCAATGCATCATAATAGGGAGCCAGTGGAACATATGCCTTCTTCTCTCCATCAGACCTGATTGGGGTATTGACCTTGGCAACATCGATGTCATAGAGCTTCTTTACAGCTTGTTTGATTTGGTGTTTATTGACTTTGACGTCCCCAGTGAACACGAGTGTGTTGTTGTCCTCAGTCTTTTTCATGGCTGACTCTGTGGTCCGGGGAACTCGATGATGGCATAATGATCAAGCTTGTTTCTCCTGGTGGCACTTTTCTGGGAGTATTTGGGCTGCCTCTGGAGCTGCAGTGTCTTAGGATGGCAGAAGGTGGGTGATGTTTGTACCTTCTTTCTGTGGCTGTGGATGACTTCAAGCACAGCCTTCTTGGCCTTCAAAGCTTTTGCTTTGACTTCAGCTTTGGGAGGGCAGAGGCTTCCTTCTTCACCTTTGGCACCATCTTGGTTAGAAAGCCTTTGTATTTTCTTTAGATAATAATTTTTAAAAAAAAATTTTAAAAAGAAAGTCAAAAAAAGGAAGTTGAGGTTAACCAGGAGAAGAAGACAGAGGTTAGTCTAGGAGCTGCTAGGCCTTGGCCTTGGATCCCCACACCATGCTGACTGGTCTCCCTGATGACCCAGCAGACTGCTGCATGTGCTCAGACCCATCACTTCGGATCATGAATTGAATTATCTTCACAATTCAGTCACAAACCAAACTGATGAGAACCAAATCAAATTTCCCCGTAAAGCCAACATTAAATCTAACCACTGAATTAGAAACCAATTTTGTCCAACTCAGTTTGTAGTCAGAACTGGAGAAAGAGGGGCCAGGGAGATGGCTCAGTGGGATAAGCAATTCCTTCGCAAGTGCAAGGGCCTGAGTTCAATCCCCGGTTCTGAAAAAAAAAAAAAAAAAAAAAAGAATTAGAGAAGGATCAAGTTTGTGAAATGAGATACCATTGCTTGGCAAATTAAATACTCAACAAATACTTAAAGCTTTATTTCTACCCAGCTCCTCTAAGGCAGCTTTATAAAAGTTAAATCCAAGGTCTCCAAACTTTGACTCTACTCAGAAGTGAAGCTGGAATTAGAGTTCCTGTGTTTCTGGTCAGGTTGTTTCTAGACACCAGAGCTGTGGTTAATGCTGCCGTAGTGATAGGATGGAGAGTTCTGGAACAAGCCGGACAGGGGAAGAGAGGCAGCTCATAGTGCTAAGGATGAAGGGTAGTGTGGCAGGCCTTTCCAAGACATAAACCCCTAAAGCCACTGCAAGGCTGGGAGTTGCTTGGTAATAAGCCAATAAGGGACATGACTTGAATTCCAACTGATATAAGCACCCTGGCCAGCCAGAAAGTCCGAATCTATATTTACCTCCATTTTGTTTTGAAGCCATGAAAATGTCTTCTACACTAGTAGCCAGGGTAGTTTGTCTGAAAGGAAATCTAATCATACCATTTTTATTAAAAGTCTCTCAGTGTTTCTCTATTACTCTCAGTGGAGTTCATCTGTATGAAAACTGTGCACAGAGGCCAGCACTCAGCCTCCTGATCACAGGCCCAGCCTCTCCTCCCCTGCTGCAGTGCGTGGATCACTTCCTGGATCTTGCTGAACTGAACTTCAAGTTCCCAGAAAACACCATGAATTCCTCTAGAAAAAGTATTTTGTATGTTATTTAACTGTTGAATTCTTTGAGCTTTAGACATAATAGAAGCTCAATAAATGGTAAAACAATAAATCTTTGTTAACTTCATTCAGGACTGTGTTTGTTCCATTTCTCTCTTTGCTGAGACAAAAATACCTGATGCCTGAAGTTGAAAGAGGAAAGGTTTATTTAGCTCACAGTTTGTAGAGGGCTCAGCCCATAATTGGGTAGCTCCGAGCAAGGATGGCACATGATGGGGAAACAACAGGTCACAGCTCTAGGAAACAGAAAAGCAGCTAGTGCAAGAAAGGAGAGACAAGCCCCTTTCTGGCCCTTTCATTTTATCTAGACTGCAGAAATTAGGGTGGTGCCAATCCAGTCAGTGGACTGATCCAGCAATCCCCAACCCTTGACTCCAGCACCAATAGTGCTAACATTGAACCTCGAGTCAATCACAAACTGTATTCAGCTACCTCCAGGAAAGCCCCATCTCAAAGTCTGGGGCTTTGGAGGAACGTTTAGACACAATACCCCACACGGTTATAATCTAATTGTAGGGCCCTATAAAGAGTACAGAGCTTGAGTCCTTACAAACAAGTGCATATCAGTGCTAGTAAGAGTACTTAGAGGACACCCTGTGTTTGTTGTAGAGGCTTTACAAGGTGTTATAGAAGTATTAAAGGCATTATTAAGGCAATTTAGCATGACTGCTCTGCTTTCTACCTTGATATCCCATGTGCTTTAGATGTTTTTTTTTTTTGTTTTTTTTTTTTCTCCCTTTTCCTATTTGGAGAAACAGTAGAATGCATTTCTCTAGGAGGGGACTTAGACTTCGCTCCTCTGCCAGGCTGCAGCTGACGCACAGAGGCAGGAACAAAGGTGATTGTTCTTTAGAAGGCAAGAGCTACTGAGAAATTAATTGCTATTTCCCTCACCCAGGTGCACTCCTGCGCTCCCTTTTAGCGCATTATCAAAACATTAGCAAATTAAATTGTCATTGTCAATTTGTTGGCTACTCCCACTAACTGGGAAGGGTATGAAAGTAGAAAATGATTCTATTTCTCTGCGACAACAAAGGCACCATAAAATAAGAAATTTCAATTATGGACTTATGTCCATCATTTACTATATATACAGCATTCAATATGTGCTAAGGCCCTTCTGCCTCTAGAAGTAGCAAGCTTTAATCAGGTCAATAACGTATTAGAGTTATTAGAAAGGTATGTGCATCGGAAAAAGTTTGATTAAATAGCTTTTAGATATCACTTCTTTGAATTTGCTGTTCTAAAATACATTAAGTAGCATATATGTATAGAGAGGTATACCAGAGGTATAGCAAAGAGTTTGAAGATAAAGAAAGCAAAGCACAGAAGAGAGAGATTATGTATGTTTCTTATCAGGGTAGTAATTATATTGAAAAAGTATTTGTTTTAACATGACAATAATGTAGCCAATGAATTAATTTGTGTAAGTCTAAAGTTAAAACTGTTCAAATTCCTTTTTTTCTTGATTTTTTTCCTGTTCAGCTTTATATTATACCTTTAATAATTGAAAAACATTTCAAAATTTCAAATTCAAATATAAATTGCTCAAGAATTATGCATAAATTGCTAAATGGCCCTAAAAAATATGATCATTGAGCTATGAATGTGAAAAAAATCCTCTGATTCAGTTGTTCAAAGTTTTATGCATTAAATACTGTATTGTGAGTTATCAGTCATTTTTTAAAAGGTGCATTTTATTTGAAATGCTAGAAGATATTCCATTAGAGAGAGTAATTTAGACTTACTTAATGCCCCAATATACAGAAATGTAATACTTATGCAGAAGGATAAACTGCTGTCATAAATTTGTGAAGTTTCTCCTACTTTTCAAAGTTGAATCTGGATTTTAAAGCTATTGAAGCTGGCAAGATTGAGAACATGGGCCCTATAAACATACTCTGAATTTTAGGTTTAACATTTGATTTGTGCTTGGGAGATGTCGCCCTTTTGTCCTTGAGTTTATCTGAGAGCACCATCCATTCAGGCAGATGTGGGCCAATCCAGACCCAGCGACTAAGGCAACCCCTCAAAGGGAAGGGTTATGATAGTGCTAGGACCCTAGAGCCTGAGAACTTGGCATGATGTTCATTCATTCCCATCTCCTTAGCTCCACAAGAGAGAGTGGTACTATGACCCCATGAGTAAGAACAGGAGTTCATTTAAGGCAAAATGAATCAAGAAAAAAATTGGTTCTGGGGGTAAAATAAGGATGTTTTGTCAGATTATAAGACTACACACCTTGTCACAGTAGTTTAAAATTTCCATTTCTGAAATAGTCATCAATAGTATATTCCTATGTTAACAGTTTTATTGTAGCTTACAGCCTGGTATTGATTGTTCTCTATAGAAATTAATGACTTCTTTTTCTGGTAAATGGCAGTGTTGTAGAAGAGCTCACACAGGAGTAGCAAAGGGAATCTAGGAAGGACTCTACATCATGCTGTAGCAAAAGAAGAAAATGATCAATTTGTTTGACAAGAGAAGCGCTGTTAGGGAATCTTTACAAATAGTAAGAAAGATAAACCTGGGAACTATGCGCTTGCTCCTGCTAGTACAAGGAATTGGGAGCTTGAACTACATTGTTCTGTCACTAAAGAGAAACTAGTCTTGTTGGTGACTTTCAGAAATGTACATATTATGATTTATGCATAATGTAGCTTCAGTCAATTTATATTTTATATTTTGAACATCCATGCACTTTTAAATAATTAGATTCTAAAATGTACTTAGATATTAATGTTTGCAAATTCTACCATTTTTCTTAAGGAGAGGGTTGTATGGCCAATAGTTATATGTGGAGTTACATTCCCAAGAACTTGTTCATTTCATTGTTGTTTTTCTGGTCCTTAGTGTTTGGGCAGCACGTTATGTTTTTCCAGACCACATTCTCCTTTTCCATCTAATTCTTATTGTTTCAGTGTGGATCAGGGCACATTCTTGTTTGAAAATCAGCTGTACCTTTGAATTCAAAGTGTTTACTACCAGACAGCACAGGGAAAAAAACCTTAAAATAATTCACTTATTTCATGTCATAGATCATTCTTTCCTTCATCATTTTTCTATTACTCTTTTTTATTGTTATTATTCTTTTGTATTATTATTATTAGTAGTAGTAGTAACTTTATTTTTAGAAAAATATAAAATGGCAGTGCAGTGCTACTGGTAGAATCTGTACACTGAGAGTATGTTCAGCAGATCTTGGTTTTCCTTGAAAGTGCAAAGGTAGGGTGTTGGTGAGGCCCTGATGTAGCTGACTGGTCATGTTCCTCTCATCAAAGAGAAGAAGAGAGGATGGTCCTTTCTAGGACTCTACCTGGACCATAGTGAGTTATAGAGACAGAAAGGAAAAGGAGCCATATTAGGAAGGGACTAAGAAAGGATTAATGAAAACTAATCCTGAGTATCCTGAAAATATGGAGACAATTCAAAGAAACTAGTCACAGAACATGGCTTTGTATAGTCACCACTTAGTGCAATAGGGTTAGCTTTTATCTTTCAACATAAAATGTTTGTTAGAACACTACTCTTAGTGTATATTTTATATATGTTAAAGTTAAACATTTCTTACAATAATTTTAGTTGATTAATCACAGTTTTCTCCCCCAAAAGTGTAACTTGCACATTTTATTTTAGTAGAAAACTTATTTTGGTACACCAACAAGAATATAGTCATTGACTTCAAATAAATTTGTGCCATTTATTTTCTTTGAAAAAATAACACCGCAGCCTGTTTCTATGACATTGATTATTTAAATGTTCATTGCAGTTAATGTTTCTACAAACTTCCACCACACCCACTCAGTGAAAATATACTCTTATCTTTTATGTGCCACTGCATATGAAATATTGAAAAGATCATCTATAATTACTAACTCCCTGTGGCTTTCAATTTTCAATAGCAAAGGAAAAAGAACAGGAGGCAATCATATAAAGATTATTTCATTTAAAAGTAAATGTTCAGTAACACAAAGTTAAGGGTACAGCTGCCTAATCGTAGGAAATATACACAGCTGAGGATATTTCTGCATCGCCACAGTAGCTGTAGACATCAAATGCCATGTTTATTACTTTCTAGTTAAGGAACATAGTCCACTAAGATAAAACATTTTTATTTTTTCATTGAATATGCTGATATTTGAAATATTTTACTGGAAAAACAATAAAAAGAGATTCATAAAATTTTAATTTTTTGTTTTATATTACTCTGATTTTATCTATAAAATGTTGATAAATGATAAGGTAATTATATTCTTTGTTCAAAATGGAAACTTGGGCTGCTATTGTTTTGTTGCTCTGTGTAATATTCTTCATAGTTGCCATCTGGTCAAGTTTCAAAAGATGAGCCTTTTACCTTTCAATAAATTGGAGTCTTACTGTTGTAAGTACAAACAAGCAGAGTATCTCCTTGATAATGCCAGGCATAGAAACACCACTTTGCTATAGAAATATGTTCTCATAATATTTTTGTTCAACCGACTGCACATACGGTTCTTTTTTATTACTGAGGCTAAACCAGGTCAATAAATTTTGAACTCTGCTGCACGAGAGAATCAAGCCATCATTCTGTAACATATTAATTAAATTAAATTGAGGTACTTATAAAATTCTTCAATAAGGAAAACTTCACTTTGAGTATGTGTGTCTATTATACAATGCTTGGGATAGTCTTACCCAGTAAAATTGAATACTATGGTTGTAGCTAGATTTCAATTGCAGTGACCAGTTTCAACTTGTGCTTTGTGCTTTTGCTTTTAATAACTAATTAAGTTTGGCCAGTTCCTATGATTCCAAAATATTTTTCTCCCATACTCATGGGTTTTTATTTAAAAGCTCTTTCCCAATTTTCCCTTGCTCCTGTAGGTCTGAATGGAATAGGTATTCTGATAGAAGGATAGATGGACATAAAAGAGTGAGTGTGTTTGGCAACTTCTGCAACTTGTTTTTATTTTCTGATTTATTTAATAATAAAATAATATTCTGATTGGATGTGGGCATCTTGCCTACATGAGCACAGCACCAGGGGAGTGATCAAGGTGTAAAACCAGAACCCTGAACATGCGGAATTTCTTTACCAATAGCCACTTGCAGCATCGTAATTAGAGAACAATCAACATTCTATGCTTAAAACCACTACTGCTGTCACAGATATATAATTATGAGAAGCAAGCAACTCTCAGGACTGGATATATATATATATATATATATATATATATATATCATATACAGTTAGATAGATGATTCTGAAACCTTATACAGTTTAATAACAGACAAGCAATAAGATAAAATTACCTAGGTGATTTTTCTAAAACAAAGAGAAAGCATAATAAGGAAATGAATATACCACCTGGGTGCCATTAATGTTAGAGTACTTCACTGTAATATCTGACTTTCATAGTGTAATAACCCTAGCCTATGGCAGCTTCACTTGTCATCAAATGAGAGGCTGAGAAGACAGTGTGATCCAGTTGGAAGAGAGGAGAGTAAAACCTAAAGTATCAGAAATGTGTAATAGCCTCAGAGCAATAGTACAAGGGCAAATGGTCCATCAATATGAGCCAAAAAAGCCTATGTTTTAGAAGTGCACTAAAATCTAAACTCCATATTCATATTATCAATTATTTAAGATTTACCGCAGATATTACTGTAAAGTACACAGCTTATAATAGTGTCAATACTTATCTCATTGAGAAAGTCATTGTACGCTTTAAAATTAGAGGTTACCTTTAGCCATTGGGCTATGGAGGATGAACTAAGCTAAACAGAAACTCATGCACAAAGGGTAAAATCCTAGTTAATTTTAAGATAGAATCCTTACTTTTTACAAAAAACAGTAATACAGGGATCAAGAATGTCATTTGCTCTCCTGTTAAACTTAACTTCCATACCAGTCAGGTCAAATGGGTGATAAGAGAGGTGAAGCAAATATGTCTTATTTTTTCTCACCTGTAATGCTTTTGAACTTTGTTTCTTTTATTCTCTCTTACTTTTCTGGAACAGTATCTTTGTATTTTTTTTTTATCTTCTAGGTCATGAATAATACGTGATAAATAATAGCTTCCCAATAATTGTTTTTGATTTACTGACTAGTAATCATCATTATAATGGTAAAAAATATCACTGAAAACAATTAATATAGCATATTTTATCTATTAAATTTTCTTAAGTGGGAACTGCTCCATGTAAGAAACAATAACATGACATACACAAATTTTATTCATCGCTAGAAGCATAAAATAGTTCTGTAAATTTCCTCATTTTTAGAATAAGACAATTCTTAATTCACACTTTAGTAATGATAATTACTGTTGGTCCATAGTATTTATGACCATATTAATAATTGCACTAAGGAGTGGTCAGTGCTCCCCAGACCTAGAAACTCCCAATTCCCTGTTCCTAATGAGATGATACTGGGGTGCCTCAATGTTCCTTGCAGCTTCACAAGGAAGTTGGAATACTACAATGAAGTAAATGATAAACACAACAAACCTTTTTTGAGCTTTCCTTTATGACAAGTGTTATATTGAATAGTTTACATGATGTATTTGTTTTATTTTTACACCAACTCTTTTGAAGTGGAACTACTATCCCATTTAACAGAGGAGAAAACTGAGTTGATTTGTCCAACATTGCACCACCATTTCATCAAGTACTTAACCAACAGCTCGACTGAAGTGAATGCAATGAAAATAGTATTCATGAATGATCATATTTATTCTAAAACATTAAATTTATTAAATTGTTCCCTTTTTATGGACTGCAAGTCAGTGTCATGAGAGTTCTCTAAGTTCTTCATGATAGTTCTTTTTCTAAACAGGAAGCCAACACTCAAAAGAGTAGAATGTGTTTAATGATATTTCATTCCATGAAAAAAGCAGAATTGTCAATCTTTTTCCTATTATTCTAACAGCTTCTGTGGTTTTATCTTGAAGTTCTGTAGGCTGCATTGTTAACTAAGAGTTGAGTCTTCCGATTTTATGTCTCTTTGGAGTTTTTAATATTCTTTATTTTTGACTTCTTTATAAATAGTGTAATTTGAATGCACTGATTGTTTATAGAGTTGAGTTCAGCCGTAGATAATGGAAATGTCTTTTGTAAAAAAGCATCATTTTATTAAGCTGAAGGTGGGCTTTGTTCCCTTGATAACTTTTTGACATTGAGACTGCCAAAAGAAGATGGATTTGTATTTTGAGTGCTTTGAAGTTGAGACAACTTAAATAAGGGAAAATTCAAATGTCTCATTGAGACAAGAAAATTCCTTCATTGCCTGAAGCAGAGAAAGGAAAAAAAAAAGACAGACTTATTTGAGTTCTACTTTGAAACCTGTTTTAAATTTGTAATTATGGGATGTTTATGCATCAAGAGGTTTAAAGTTTAATAACATGATTAACTGAAAACTAATAATATATATGTTGTTGAAATAGCAATACCTTCACATGTTTTAATTTCTTAAACCTTGTCTATAACCTGCAGTTTTAGAAAGGAAATCCTAAAGGATAAGACCTCATTTGGTAAAATTACCCTTGAGGGGGCATTATAAAAAATTTTTCCTACACTTGCTTTCCAATATGTTAGGCAGGCAAAAATCAGATAAAAACAATTTGCTTAAAACACTGAAGTAAAGAAAATCT
>NW_004524751.1:3589086-3603780 GCF_000260255.1 Octodon degus
AGGAGGGGCAGGGAAGGGGATGAAAAGCACATTAGGAGGAATTACGAACCTGTGCCATGTACCTGCAATGAGCACAGTCATTATGTACTTCAGGAATGCACTAATAAAAACATATTGACTAAAACCATGAAGTCACATGTTTACCCTCTAATCTTAGAATTCCAGAAATAGTTCACAGTTAATTGCCACATCTCTCCTGGTTCCTATATCTTTGTTGCTATTGAAATGAAATTTAAAGATGAGAAAGCAAAATGAAACAACAACAACAAAAATTCCTTCCTCCAAGACTTTAATTTGTCCAAATACATTTTCATCAACATTTGCTAGACCCACCAGTGGTTGGATCCGGTTCCATCTCCATAGCTCAGAGGAACAACTGAAGCCAGGTAAGACACAGCACGTCCTTCCCAGTCCATCACTGCAAGGATTTCAAGAGGTTTTTCTTTCAGTACTGGAATAAGGATGTAATACTTCAGGACATTTATTGGTGAAGAAGGGATGCAAGAATTGTCATCGAATGTGTAAGAAGCAGCATCCTCTAATTGGCAGTGTAAATAGAAATCAGTCTCCCTGGTCTTTTCCTTAGGCATTAAAAATGCAACACAACCACTGCTCACCACTGAATCTTCACTGTCTGTTCTGTCGGGCAGGAATTGCTTTCCATACTTAGAAATGAGACTAATAAAGGCTCAGACTAGTCATCCTCTTGGACCTCTTGGAACAGTTGAATCCAAGTCCTTCATAACTCAAGGTAAGTAGTGAAACCTTACATCTATTTGGATACTGGTACACCTTTTTTTTAAATTCACGATTCCAGGGCTGGAGAGACAGCTCAGAAGACTAAGTGCCTGCCTGGCAAGCTCAAGGACCTGGGTTCAGTCCCCCATACCACATGCCATGCTAGTCACAGAAACTGGGTGTGGTGGTGCACACCTGTAATCCCAGCACTGGAGAGGCTGAGACAGGAGGTTCACTAAGAGTACAAGTTGCATAGCGAACCTCTGTGCCAAACAAAGCAATGAATAAAATAGTTAAAAAATTTAAATTCACAATTATCACAAATATTCATGCCTCAGAGTGAAGAAGAATAGTATGTATTTCAGAGTCCAGAGTTAAGCCTTTTAAACATTTTTATTTAATTTTCTGTGGAGCTGAATACTATGGAAAGCAATAGTGTCTTTCCTAATTTGAGCAAATAGCTGGTACTTTCAGACTTTTACACTTGTCTAAGATATCCTATTTTATTGTATTGTATTGTACAGGGTCTCACTACACAGCTCAGACTTGTAGCACTCCTCCTATGTTCAGCCTTTGCAGCACTGGGATTACAGGCATGCGCAATTATGCCCCGACTTGTTTGCTGGCACAGTACACCCAAGGGCAGGGCCAGCGCTGCATGTGGCACCTGGGATCAAACCCCAGTCTCTGCAGTTACCTAAGCAGGAGCTTAGTCCACTGACCTATCTCACTGGATCTTGTCTCGGATATTCTTGGTGTCCATCATATACCTCCCTTCTAACTCACATGCTCTTCTTTGTTACCTCCCTTTGAGTGCAGAAACTCAGTTTGAAAGCACAGTTGTGTTTGCACTTGATTTCTGTTGAATAGTCTTCTTGGATCCACTAACTTTGAAAAACCTACCCACAAACCCATTCTAGTATTATGTTCAGAAAGAATTTTAATCTCCTGTTTTTACCTTCTCTTTCCATCTTAATGATTTTCAGTGTTGAGTATCTACTAAGTTTCTATGCATGCACCATTTCTTGTGATGAAAGGTGAGCTCTACAGAACTCTCACCATGACCCTGTCACTGGGGCTGTGTACACAGGAGGGAGGCACAGCCCCACTGGTGTCCATTGCAGAAAAATATCAAGATCCATTTGAGCTGTTTGCACAAACATGCATATTTCTCCCTTTTCTTTTGGCCCCCGTCAGGGTGAAGTTTCCTGGCAGCTGCTATCATTCCTCCTAGCTTTATAGTGCTACTGGTGAGCCCCTGTTGGTGTTTGTGATAACAGACAGGACAAGAGTGTAAATCCTTTCGATCTACTCAGGCTGTGTGGGCAGGGATACCAGTAACCATGCACACATTCAGTGATGATGAGGTGGTACAGCGAACACAGATAAAGCTGATGGCTTTGTTTGAAGTTCTTATAAAGCTGCCAGTGCATCATGCATGAACTTCAGGAGCAGAGTGGATTTTTTTCAGGAAGTCAGCTTGAGAAAGTACTCCTGCAAGTTCTGTAGATATGGGAGTTACAGGTGCATCCTCTGAGCTCCCTGAGTGCCCTAAATATTGCTTTATCAATGACAGTCAGTCCTTGTCCTATAAAGATACTGCTCTCAGTGACAGAGATTTGCTGTGCCCAGAGGACCCCAGCTCACAAGCTACAACCAGTTGGGGCTCAGCTGGGCCATTAGCAACCTTTTAAATGAAAGGATTAAAGTTGGAAGTTCTCTGTGCCAAAAGTCAGATATAACTGTGCGGTACCTGTTTGTTCCTGAGCTGGTGGCTCTGGGAAATTCTGTGAAGTCCGTCTCTGATAAAGATTTCTAAAAGAAAATTTTGGAAGATATCTTCTGGTAGATGACTTAGTCGCTTATGCCACTTTGCAAATCCTGTCTAGGAGACAGGATTTATTAAGATTGCACCTATAGAGACTTGGTGGTTCCTTCTTCAAGTACCGATGGCACATGCATACCCAGAGAGTAAAGGTCCAGAAATCATGACTGAAGTGAAGAAGCTTCCTGTGATTGAATCAGTCAGGGAGCCAGACATTTATGTAAGTATACATGATTTTCCTTATAAGATATAATCAAACCATGGTGAATATTTAGATAGCAAAGTTTATGAAAGTAAAAGACACAGCACTATCCTCAAATACTCCTGAAATATTCCCTCACATTTTCAAAACATTTACCTCTCTTTCTTGCTATGGTATAAAGCTGTTCTGGAAGTACTCTTTCATGAATGTCTCCAGTTGCATCATCCTGGCTGCCTCAATATTGTGAAATGATTCAAAACATTTATTTTCTGTTGTTATTTTTTGTACTGGGGAAAAGGCAGAAGTCATGTGGTGCCAGGTCTGGCAAATGAGCTGAATAAGGACAAACTGTAATATTTTTCAAACAAGGCTGCCTTTCTATTAGATGCCATTCAGTAGCAGCAGGCACTCTATTTTTGGTCAAACGTCACAAAGACACTATCTACTGAAAATTTTTGCAACATGTCAATTTTCTGTGTAACTTTACTTCTCTAAGACCAAACATGTAAAAAGCATGATTATATCTTTTTATAGGAATCAAAACTTTTTATGTGTTGTCATGTCCGAGATAACTTATTAAAATTCATACACTTTCTAATACACAGTCCGCCCTTCTGAAAAGTCTGAAGAGTTGAAATTCGAGAGATTCTGGAAGCAAGTTTGGCAGCACTGGTGAAGCTCCCCTGGGGGTGAGGAAGAACAAGTACAAGCCAGATGCACAAAGTGCTTGAGGTCAGAGAAATTGTTCCTTACTCGGAGGCCTGTCTGTTGTATTAGTGGACTGTGATTTGGTTTCCATTTGGTGACTAACACATAGAGAAAGTTTACACCCTAAAAAGCTGGATCTTATCTTGAAAGTTATGGGAAAAGATTCATAGATTTTTTTTTTCAATTAAAAAAATGTAATTGGTACAGGGGCTACAGGGGCTACAGGATCTACCTGGTCTCACTATGTAGAATGGACTTGTAGTGATTCTCCTGTTTTCAGCCTCTCAAGAGCTGGGATTACGGATGAGCGCCACCACATCCAGTCTCAATCACGGTCTTAGCGCACCCGGGGTTGGAGCCGGCACAGCATGCGGGCGTTTGAACTCTGGCCACTGTGCTTTGCATTAAGCAGGAGCTTTAGTCCCCTGAGCTATCTAGCCAGCCCTGACATTTTTCAATTATATGGAAAATGGGAAAGAAAATAAATGAAGATAGGTAGATAGGTAGGTAGGTAGGTAGGTAGGTAGGTAGATAGATAGATAGATAGATAGATAGATAGATAGATAGATAGATACTGGTAGGATTAATGACACAACTACAGTTATCAGATACTTTAAATATTTAAAATGTGGCATTAGTGAGCCTTCCTATTGCTGACACAAAATGTTCAAGCTTTTTTTTTTCTTTTTTAACCTATTTAGGACAGGGTCTATAGAGTCTACAGGGTCTCACTACACAGGCCAGTCGTGTAGTGATCCACCTGTTTTCAGCCTCCCAAGCGCTGGGATTACAGGCACATGCCAACACTCCCGGTATCAGTTGCTGTCTCAGTGCGCCCCAGGGGTGGGGCCAGCACAGCACACTGGGAATTGTACCCTGGCCGCTGTGTTCCACCTAAGCAGGAACTTTAGTCGGCTGAGCTATCTGGCTGGGCCAAAGACTTTTTTTTTTTTTAATCAAAAAAGTGAAATGAAATTTCATGACAAAATAATGGGAGAATAAAAATAGTTAATACATTGAGTATTGTTATCTTTACATTAGTTACTGAGACTATAAGATGTAGGCATAAAAATTCTCCAAATGATACTGGCACAAACCCTACTTTGCAATGAACTGAAAGAAACCAGTAGCAGAGCTATCTTGTATTCTTTCTCTCTTTTTCTTCCATGCTGTCCCCTTTCCCTCATCCTAGCTCCTTTTTCCTTTGGAACAACTTCTTCCCATTTCCAAATATGTACTGCACACTGGACCCTTTATTTTCTCTCTCAGTTTCTCATGTCAAAGAGTATACAATGTTTACACAGGTGGAGTCTGATTAATTTTGCTTATGTAGCAGAGATAGTTTTTGGATTATGGTTTCAGAGGTCTCAGTTCATGGCTGAATCCAATCCAGAAACATTATGATTGAAAGGCATGGCTAATGAAGGATGTACTACTTGAAGCATCTAGAAATCAGAGAGCAGGAGCAGAGCTGGAGTGGAAGAAACAGGAGAAGATATACTCCCCATGTCACTGCCTGATGGTTGCCAGTTGACTTCTCCAACTAGCCCTCACCACCTCATGACACAGTCAGCTCTGGATTCCATGGGCTAAACTGACTGGCATATATGTCAGTCTTTCTTCTCCTTTTTGTTACCTGTAAATTTCCAAAACAAAAGTGCAAGAGTAGAGATATCCACCTGTGGAATTTGATAGGGTATTTGCAGAGTGAATACCAAGTAAGACAAGATACTTAAAGAAATTTAGACAAAAGTAATTGAATAAAGTTACATCAGAGGCAGGAGGGAGTGCCCATATAAATGACAGTGGATTACACAGGGATGTGATTTGACATAGTCTGAGTAGAGGGAGAGTTGCTGACCAGGCACATGTGACTACGAACACAGGTAGGTAGATGGGTAAGCACTGCACTGAAAGCTGGAATCCAAGCAAGAACTGCTCCAAGCCTTGCTATCTGTATCATCCTCAGCTCACTACTGTGCAGTGTGAGAAAGCCTTCTTTGAGGGAAAACAATGGAATATTTGCTTTCATTCATGACAATGAATTTGTCATGTCATTGCATTTATGAATGCTAAGGTGCAGAATAAGTATTTTTAATTTTTAGTTTAAAAGTTATTGTGGAGGCCAGGGAGATGGCTCAGTAGAATAAGCGCTTGCTTGTGAAGCACAAGGGCTTGAGTTCAATCCACGGTTCTGAAAAAAAAATGTTATTGTGCACAGAGATTCATTGGCCAACGCAAGGCTCTTTCTGTATACTGCTATGAAGAATGTGAGAAGGGAAAGGAGAGAAAAAGTGAACTTCTTATCTTGTATTTGTTGAGGTAGGAGCAAAAATTTGAAAAGCTGGAGGGAGACTATATTTGAATCAAGATGTGTGCAACTCAGGAGCCCATTGATTTATTTTGAAGGAGAGGTTGGTTTTTCTTCATTATTTCCTGACTATCCTTCACCATCCCTTACCATTTTTATAACTGAACAAACTACAACTACTAGTTCGGATCATTCAAAAGTTGCTTTTGCAAATGACCTGTTTGGTAGAATACCTCAACATTTCTGAGGAAAGTAATTAAAATGGGTAATTAATTTTTTTCCTGAATCTGGCTTTAATGAAATTGAACATTTTACACTTTTTACTGAATTTTATCATATGCAACTAAACTGAGTATATTGGGAAAAATATAATAATTGACTCAGAAAATTTTTGCTAATAAAGATGATGATTTTCAGGTAATTGTAAGGCTTCTCAATTTGGATTTTTTGAAGGTAAAATTTGCAAAAGCAAATGAATTTAATGCCTTTGTAAGTGTATAGAAGAATGCAGTTCTTGTGATGCTGACAAAGGAACAGTTTAAACTAGTTGTCACATCTTACCCTTTACTTTCAATTTCCTCCTCAGAAATCACCTTGCTCATAGCATCAGCTGTGATCTTCTTGAGTTAGGTGATGGTCAGCAGAGTCTAAATCTTCTTTAGGTACAAAGAACACCTCCAGAGACATAGATTCACTACTTGCAGCCAAATGCAGCATGATGCTGACCTGAGGCTACCTAAATTCTATGACCCCTGAGTCCTACGTTGTGTCTAACACACACAGGCACACACCCCACCCTCTTTCCAGGATGCTCTGTGATACATAGAAAGTTTATTTCGTACAAGAGGCAGCTTTCCCATTACTAGAAAAATTATTCAGCACCCCCAATTTAAAGAAGGTGATGTCTGTTTGACTCATGATTTCAGGTGAGTCAGTGTATCAGCTGTCTCCAAGACAGAAACATCGCAGTGAAAGGGTGTAGTAGAAGAGAGATTGGCCCTTAGAGGTAGCTGGGGAGCAGAGGAAGCAAGCAGATCCAGAGTAGAAGAGGCCACAGGCTGTGAGTAGAGCCCTAGGCTTCAGACCCATCGGGACATACCCAGGAGTTTGTTCTGCTAATGCTGCAGGTGGTGTCCAAGCCAATCTAGTTGACAATCACCTAGATCACACCCCACCCCTTATGAACTTGATATCCAAATCTAGCTCCTTAAACTGTAATCTTCAGATAAATACATATTAGTAATTTCATCTAATGCCATAAAACTACCTCATGTATAAACAAAACAGTAATCCCCAAAATCTTGGCATGCTAAGAATTCCAAGTCTCTTGCAAAGTGTTAGAACACCAGCAGCAAAATGCAGTTTTGTTTGGTTCTGTATTGTTTGCTTTGGTATTTGGTTGTCACAGCACAATACACCTGATTTCTAGTCCAACCATGAGTGATGTCTTTTTACTGACAGATATATCTTGAGCCTAACTGTTCCTGTTTGCTTTTCTGTTAGCATTCTGATTTTGTTTTTTCTTTCTTTTTCTTTTTTCCACTTCCTTTTCTTTTCATATCTTTTCTTTTCCCTTCCTTTCTTTCTTTCTTTCTTTCTTTCTTTCTTTCTTTCTTTCTTTCTTTCTTTCTTTCTTTCTTTCTTTCTTTCTTTCTTTCTTTTTGAAACAAGGTCTTGTTATGTAGTGCAGGTTGGCCTTGAACTCAGGAAGATCCTCCTGCTTCAGCCTTCCTGGTGCCGGTCTTATAGGCATGTGACATCATGCCCAGCCATTCTGATTTTTGGAGCTCTGACCAGAGACTTTTGTCAGGCTCTGTATATACCATTTTAAAGATTCCATGTAGCCAGAATTGCCAAATGTTTCCAAAAATAGCCTGCAAGTGTGTCTTCTAAGCCACATTTTCAGGAGCAGTCAAAATACAGAACATTGCAACTTAAAGGAGGAGAGATTAATTTGCATTTCAATTTCATCGGATTCAGTCCATGGTTAATGAGCTCCAGTGTCATAGCTGAAAGCCCTGTCAACACAGAATCACTTAGTTCATGGAGGAAACAAGGTAGGGAAATAGCACCAGCGAGGAACAGAGAAGGAGCAGATAGAGACCCAGCGCCATGTCTCTCTGACCTAAGTAAACACACCAAGAGTTATACTTTTACTAATCACTGCCCAGCTCCCAACTCAATGAAACTGACAGAGTGCACAGTAAACATCACTGTCCAGTTGTGCTTGCTGTCTTATCTGCAGTTACTTCCCTTTCTCTTTCCATACCTAAAATGTTGCATCCTATTCATGGCTTTGCTCATTTGTTTATTATTCTATTCTCTTCACAGTTGTTATCTTTTGGTGCAAGGCTAGAGACGACAGTTTGGTTCTCATGTTTTGTAGCACTGGACAATGTCAGTTTGGGAAGCATGTGGTACACTTATGAGATTTCTCAATGTGCTTGCTTTAGCCCGTTCTTGTCTATTTGCATCCTTCTTGACTTTTTATAGCTCTGTGAGTATTGTTCTGGTCGAGGCTGCATCCCACTTTATTCTACCGCTTTCCAAGTTCAGTCTATCAGTGTCCTTCATTAGCAGTTGGACATGAAGGGAATAAATTGTAAATTTCTTTTGAGGAATATTTTAGATGAGTAGACACGTTCACTTTGGGAAAAGTCCAAGCTGGTAAAATAGCTAATTATCTTCTTGATGAATATTGGAGATTATGAACATAATCTTATAATTTGCCTAGCAAGTATTTTTGTACATCTGTTTTTAAATCTGCCAACCAGTTCAGATTGTGTCCTCTTTGCTTGTTTTGGTGTTTTAGGAAATAATATTCGTATCTTGTCCTGAGGCTATGCATTCTAGCACAAATTTGTATTGATCCCAGAACAGTATTTTAATTTCTTAGTATTAAATATTAGATTCATGCTAAATAATTTACCAGTTGGACAGTCTTCTCTCTATATAAAAACTGTAATATTTAAATACTGAGCTATAGAATTCTCATTGTACACAAACTTTGCTCACCACTGAGTTTCTGAAAACCAGCTTAAAATCCTTGTTTAGAAAGTTTTTAGATATTTATAAAATTAATTAAAGAAGCAAGGAGTACTCATGTCCTCAATTCAAATGCTAAAAGTAAAACAGAGAATGGAAAGATGATTTATTTGTCAGTGTTAGTAGAAGAACTCCTAATCTGCTTTTGCACACTAAATGGTCATGTACTTAATTAAAGAAAAACACAGATGAGGGTACCATAATTCAATAGAATAATGAAATACATGCTAAGTAATTCTAAGTCCTTCCTTAATTGTTCATATTTATTTTCCCTTAGAGTTTTTAAGTGTTACAAAAGATATTGATATTAATTGTTGTGAAGCAAGGTTTCATTTTTCTTCCAGATATGTAGGATGCCTTCATGAACACAAATTGGAACATTTCATAAATATTTATGCTAATCAGCAATGACTTTGGAGCATATCCATTGCTATTAGACCCTTTAATTGAAAGGAATGCTAAGAAGAAAATGAGCTTGTGTGGGCCAGGTCTACCTTTTCTCTCCTCCGTACCTGGAAACCACTTCTTTCAAACACCATTGGTGGTACATTATGTCCGTATCCTTTTTCACTTGAGCATTTCACAGACTCAAATTTCCACCTTTGAGGAAAGGATGGAATCAGCCGCTCCCACCACTCTGCTTGCATGAGTAGTTATTGTGTTGGAATAACAATCACAGTGTGAGAGGTAACACAGGAAAAACAGTTGTTGAGAGCATGAAAAAATGATCTAATGCTTCTAAGGATGGGCGGCATGCGTCCATGTAAATCTCCCTCTAGCTCCCCCGAGAGTCTTTGAAAAGCAACTCTCTCAAACAATGTGCCACACAGGCAGACACAGGGTCAGGGAGAAACTCGGCAGGTTAAAGAAAACACATTCTTTGGAAATAGCACTCAGGTTGAATGTATTTTCTGTGTCAGCCTGCGAGTGGCCCGAGCCTGCCTGCATGACAGTCTGGTGGTAACAGTTCTGAGAAAAGGAAATTGTATAGCTGCTCCTACTGACAGTCACGCAGAGAGACTCTGCAGGCGAACTTCTGGACTAACTCCCGTCATTACATATTTGGAAAGGATTTCACACAAAGGTATTTTGTGCATGACTGGTCTAGAGGAATAGGTTTCTGGACCAACTGGTGTGTAGCTAATTTTAAAAAGTCAGTTTACCATAACAATTATTTTATGGGCTGTGGAGCAGATCTCATTAAAGAAGGAAACGAATAATAAATTAGAGAAGAAGCAAACACATTAATATGCCTAATGCTGCTCCTTTTAACATGACCACCACAAACAGGATTAAGGATACAACTTTATCTTCTCCTTCTTCTCTCCTCATTTAAAAATAAAAATTTAGTAGAGCTTTTCAAATATGATATCAAGTATTCTTTTTTCATGTGTTTCCAACCTAACATTTACAGAATGACTACTAAATCAAGCAAAATCTTTCCAAAGGCATCATAATCATTTTACTAGCTTAGTCAGTTATCATGACCTCTTTTATTTTACCAAAATATTTTGAAATTCTATGTCTCAGTATTTATTTCTCCAGTGGCCACCCACTTTCCTACAAAATCTGTTTAGGAATTAAAACTAATCGCCTGAGGCTGTTCTTAATAGCTCTTAGAAAAAACTAAAATATGTATGTCCCATTGCATATTTTGCTTTTAAGAAAAGCTTAATGATTTCAAGATCATGTATTTTGATAGGCTTTATTTATATATTTTAGTGAGGCAATTAAAATAAGTTTGTATCTACTGATCATTTATTTCTTTAATTGTAAACTTTCTCCAAACATTTATATATATTTATTTGTGTTTTAGTCTCATTTTAAGAAAACATTGTGGGGTTGGGGAGATAGCTTGACAGTTTAAACACCTGTCTGGAAAGCACAAGGATCTAGGTTTGATCCCCTGTACCACACGTGATGACAGTCCTGGAGACTGGGGTGCACCTGACTGGCCACCTAAACCAGATGTGGTAGAGCACACCTGTAACCCCAGAGCTGGGGAGGCCGACACAGCAGGATCATTATGAATCCAAGCTGAATAGTGATTCCCTGACAACTTGTACCAAATAAATAGATGAGTAAAAGATTTTTTTAAAAGAAAGAAAATATTATAGTTATAATGCAATACACTCAAGAGCTGAACATTTATGAGCTACACACACTAATAAGATCAACTTTGCAAATATTTTATATATCTTATCAATCCTTTATTCATTCATTGGTCTCATCAATATTAATTGATTGTTATTCATTAAAATTTAGGAAATGATAGATTCCAACATGCAGGAACTGGAGCTCATGTAATTTTTAAGGTAACTGATAAAATATAGCATGAAATATTTTAAAACAAGTTAATATTTAATAAGGAATATATGAACTTGCTTGGGAGTCCTCCCAAAGCCTTAGCATAGATCTCATGGAAAGTTCCCCAAAACTTCACTGTTGTCATGGGAAAACCACTACTAGTTTCTTTTTCTTTCTTTTTGGAGGAAACAGGGATTGAACGCAGGCCCTTATGCTTGCCAGGGAAGCACTTTTTCTACTGAGCCATCTCCTCAGAAGCCCACTACTAGTTTCAAACACTGTGAATTGTGGGAATACACAGATGAAGAAGATGCATTAGGATCACATTGCGTGATATAAAGGAAAGGTTCATTATATTTTTCACCTGTATTTTTAAATTTTAACTCATTTATAAAAGCATAAAAATATACAGGTTTATGTGTACCATGAATTTTTTTTAACCACAGATTGAACTCAGCACCTTGCACCTCCTGGGTGAAAACTGTACCTCAAAGTTATTGCCCTGGCCCACCATGTGATGTTTTGATACAAGTATATTTTGTATAGGGTTCAGGTCAGGGAAAACATCTATTTCCTCAGAATTTTCATTTTATACTGAAAATATTCAAAATCCTCTCTTCAAGATTTATGCTGATAGTGTTTAGGACAAGATAGATATTATGTCTGCATCTTGGATTCTGAATAACTACTATGAAGACAACAATATGCAAGGTATTAATTATTGTAAATGTCTTACTAACCTGGTTTGGAACTGTCTTATTGTTATTTTTTCTCAAAAATTGATAAAATTTTTAAAAAACCAAAATCCTTTCTTCTAACTTTTAAAATTATACAGCATATTATTATCACCTTATTATGAAATAGACACAAGAGCTTCTTATTTTCATTGCACTGAAACTTAAGGCCTTTTGACCAATCACTGACTTCACCCTCAATTTATGGGATCAATATTTTAGAGTCTGCATAAGAGCTGAGACATGTGATGAGTTCCTGTCTGTATCTGACCTCTCTTAACAGAGTGGTCTCCTGTTCTACCCATGTTGGTGAAATGATGGAATTCCATCTACAGTTATGTTTAAATGGAATTAGATTGCATATATGTGCAGCATTTAGAATCCCATTCTTTAGTAATAGACACTTGCTGTCTTCATTTATTCACTATTATTAACTCTAATGAACATGAAATTACAGTTTCTCTTAAACACATTAATTTCATTACCTTTGGACGTATACATTTCTTTTATACATATACCCAGGAGTGAGACTGTTGGATCATGTGGCAATTCTACTTTTACTTTTTTTGAAAGCTCCATATTCTTTTCCAGACTGGGTGCACTAATATATTCAAGAAGAAAATATGGAATGAAACTCTATTTGCTCTCAGCATTTCTGCTTCTCTTCCACTCTGGGTTATCTTGCTCTAGATTTCCCACTGAAGTCTTTTGAGCTAGTGCACACTGTGGTTTCTGATACATAGCTCACTTTGTTCAAAGGCCTTAAGGTTTCCATCAGGCTGCATATTGTTCTCTTCTCTTTAGCTTCATTTAGAACTCAGCTTAATCCAGTGTCATTTCTTGTGGGTGGCCCAGTGGGCCGCTGCCTGTTGCAAACTTTTAAGAAGCACAGCTAGGAGCGTTCTTCCAACTCTACAGTTATTTTAAAGTAGGATTTTTTTTTTTTAAATAAGATCTAACAGGATGACATGTATAATCATAAGTTAGTAGTTTTTCATTTCTTTTTCAACTCTTCAGAATGTCTGGATATTATTGGTATCTTCCGTACCGTCTGAGGATCTTCCAAAGCATGTTAGAAAATTGACCTTGAGACTAACCATTCTGTCCCTTGGATAGTTCCTCTCAGACTCTAGCTTGCTATCACTGTTTGTAGCTATCTTCATTGTTTCAAAGGCTACAGTCCCTCCTTAACGTGCTACTATCATTGTGATGTTTAATGACATCTACACTGGGCCTGTAATGCCCAAGATCAAAGAACCTAGCCCGAACCAAAGAAAACATCCAGCACATTGATATAAGAGCTACAACGTCCACCAAAATGGCAAGGTTACTTCTAAGAGACCAATTCCATTACTAGACAATGCTCCTGAGATTCTACTGTAGTGCAGAAAATAAGAAAATAAATATCTGCATTGCCACTTGATATTTTTATTTGCTTAATACTATTGTTGAATGTAGTATAAAAAATTTGCAAGCATTCAGACAAGATGGAAGAAGTTTTAGACAACATTTTATATTACCTTGATTTTTCTCTTTCCTCTATTTCAATGATCATCTACTTTAACACTTAGAGCTTTAAAAGTATGTAGATATTCATAGGAAAATAAAAAATGAAATAACTAATTCTATTTTGAAAGTACAGTACAAACCTTCAAGCAATATTTTATTCAAATGCTCAAAATAAACGTAGATTTCAAAGAAGTAGAATAAAACAGTGAACTGGATAATGACATTTCAAACATAAAGAATGGCTTTGATGAAAAGATCTATTATTTTAAATTCTGTTAACAAAGTAATTTCTATCCTTAAAACGTGCTTTCAAGTACATTTCGTTTAGGCCTCAAAACATTCTGTGAGAAAAGTAATAATAAGATCTCACCCAGTCACTCTCCCAGCAGAGAATTCAGAAACTTCAGTATTTAAAGGTGTCTTATGACCTGATCGGTACTGATTTGAGAAAGTATGAACTGTTAGTTTTGTTCTTTTTTTATGACTTGGTTGATTTAAAACTCATATTCAACAACTCAAATTCTAAAGAAGTTTTGGCAAGTTGTTGAGCCCATAGGTGCTTCAGTGTCTGTATTTGTAAAAATGGACATTATAACCTACTGTATAATGCTGTTAAAATAGCTAAGTTAACTCAGTTAAAAGATGAATAATAACCATTCAATGATATCAGTGATTTCTTTTCTTCTTTCTTTTTTTTTCCAGAACTGGGGATTGAACTCAGGTCCTTGCACTTGCCAGGGAAGCACTTATTCCCCTGAGCCATCTCCCTGGCCCTGATATTAGTGATTTCTATCACAGGTTATAAAATAAAAACTTTCCTCTATTTCCAGTATCTGCCATTGGTGTGCAAAGGGGAAAAATATACACATTAGCATGAAGCAGAGGTCAGAGAATCTGATTTGTAGTGTGTGGTGTCACAAGTTGGTATTGCTTCTAGCAAAACAAGTGAATTGTAAACACAGGCGATTTTTATAAAGTGGTAAAGGGATTGAAAGTTTCAGAGCCCTTTAAAATGTCTCCAGATGTTTAGTTTAAGACTGTAGGAAATGTCCATTACTTGGAATACGGAGAAAAGAAAAAATAGTGGTATGACTATCAAGAATCCAACCTGTGCTGCCGTGCTGGCCCCGCCCCCGGGGGGGCACTGGGACAGCAATTGAAACTGGGTATGGTGGTGCGCACCTGTAATCCCAGCGCTCCGGAGGCTATAAACAGTAGAATCACTATGAGTCCAGTCTAGCAGTGGGACCCTGAACACTGTCCACCCTTCCCTATAAAATACAGAGAGAGAGAGAGAGAGAGAGAGAGAGAGAGA
>NW_004524751.1:3603880-3614140 GCF_000260255.1 Octodon degus
AGAAAGAATCCAACCTGTGTTATTTTGAAGCACTTTGAATGTGGAATAAGATCAATCTAGATTCTAGCAATAAGAAGATAAATAAAGGTGGCCTAAAGACACATGAAGTCTTAAAGATTCTGATAAACCAAATTACAGTATTATTCCTGAAAGACAAGCAAATGTGAAGTGTCACCCCAGCTTGGTGGGGCATGCTTATAATCCCAGTACTCAGGAGGCTGAGGCAGAAAAACTACTGCAAGTTCAAAACCAGACTGGACTGCGTAGCATGAATTCAAGATCAGTGTGCGCTGCATAGTACCACTCTGCCTTGAAGAATGCACAGACACCCAAAATTGTTCATTGAAATGATTCTCTAGAGTAGTTCAGGGAGTGAGCTACTTCCTTCCTGGTATTGTAAGGAATGCTTATAATAAGATTTGACTTTCGTAGTGCATAAATCAAGAACAAAAGATCTTAACATAGATTATTTATTTTTGCCAACAACATGTAATTGGAATACTGGGACCATATTCTAAAAAGGTAGAAATAAAATAGAAAATACATGTATTAAAAGTTTAGGTTATCATGTGCTAAAGTATAATTAGCTCTAAAATTCAAATTTCCAAAGTATACTCTGTCTTTCAAATTTTGGAATTTTAATATAGCGTTCCACATCATAGTAATGTTGAACCAAAAACAAAATTCACCTGCTTGATTCTGTATTCAAGCTTGCATTGTCTGTATTAATACAACTAAACTCTAGGTGTTTTCTGGTAAGGAAGAACTGTGACCTAAAGTTTGAAAAACTTTTAAATTCAGTTTGAATCTTTCAAATAGTGCACCTTTGAAAAAATGATCATTCTGTGTTGAAATTTCAGCATCTAATTTGTATGGTTGAGATTATAATTGATGATCTAAGCCCACTGTACAAAATAAATACCTAACAGACCTTTTTTTAAATGTCTGCTATATGTTATATAGTTGACATTTGATGCAACAGAAAACGAAAAACCAGTGTCCGTTAAACCTTGTTTGGCTCTACTATCTCAGTAGAGAGGAAATTATTAAACTTTCTTAGACTTTAGTTTCCCTCATCTGTAGAAATGGAGTTTTTCCCACTTACGAAGGTGAAGTATGGTGGACATTCAACAAGAATCGTGGGTAATGAGCCTAATCAGCTCTTTGACATAGAACGGGCTTTCAATAGATGGTAGCTATTCTTGTTAAATTACTTGGTGGAAGTTCTTAAGTGAGCGTGCTTATGAGTGGTTGTTAAAGTGAATCCAAATAAATATTTAAGCTGTAGTTTGCTTTTAAAATTATAGATAACATATAATTTTATAAGCTGAAATATAAAATTGAGTACCATTATTGAGGCAGAGTTTTTTTCTGGTTTTAGAACAGCCTTTTGTTCTTCTAAGGAAGAATAACAAGATATCTGCTATTATATTCTTAAGATGGGACCTACCTTAGCCTGAAGACAATGCAAACAAGATCTATGATATTCTGAGTGACAATAATGATAAAACTTATAACAATGCTCTAATGAGATCCTTTCTATTCTAAACATCTTACATGTATCCTCTAATTTAATTTTTTTTCAGTAATTGTGTTTTAGTCATTATTTTACCCATTCTGAAGATGAGAAGTAAAGGACAGAAAGGTATATAACTTGTCATAGGCCGCATTAGGCAAACCATCATCTTCTAGGGGTAACTGTGTGATACAAAGGTTTTCATACTGGAACAGGCTGTGGAAAGAGAAGACTGAGAAGAAGCTGGAACCCTCTAACCACTGTTGCTCTATTGTGTAGAAGAAAACTAGCAGTGATTGTGAGGGGTTTCGTATCAGCCATTGTCGCCCTCACCTCTTACCCCTGATGCTCCTATTTTTGGACCCCGTTGAGATGTTGTCCTTTGGAGTCCACTGAGGAGTTGTGATCACACACTGAGGACCTCAAAATGCCTTCCCCAGTGATCTGTTCTCAGTGTGCCTCTACAGCCAAAGGAGCAGAACCCCATGAAAACTGTCCTACTACTTCAGTACTTGCTGCTGTTGCCCGCACTGGCCCTGTGCCTGTCTCAGACCTGTGTGCTCCCTCTTCTTTTTGACACTATAATTAAAGCTAATCCCCAAATCTCCCTCCTCTACTCCATGCTCATGCAAAATCAACCAATCACAAGACATTCCATGTTCTTCACATGATAATGATTCTGAAATACCGACTCTGAGAGGGGATTCTTCTTGCCCTGCAGGATGCCAGCAGCTTTATCCTGAATCATTCAGATATCAGTTCCACTGTTGCTGCTTTTTAGGTCAGTGTCCTACTACTCAGGCCTAACTGCTCTTTTCCTCAAATCCATCTTTAAGGTCAGTCATGACTATTACAGTGTATAGTTTATATATAGCTATTTGTTGATATGGCTTTGCTTTTGGGGGGGGGTCTGTGTTCTATTTTTTCCTGTCTTTGCTCTTCCTCCTTCACAGTTCATGCTCAGGATGGCAGCCAGAATCATAGGCTTAGAAGTTATTAAATCACAGGGCAATAAAACAAAATTAAAACTTCTCACCTGGTCTGTAAATAAGAAAAGCATATAAATGTCTCACATTGCTTGGGATAGTCTTCATTTACATGAGTTGTCCTAAATCACTCGGGCATTTTACTCTGAATGCCTTTTTATGTCATGTTGATGGGGTCCTTTTCACTCCAAAAATCTCTGAGGGGTCTGGTAAAACTACATTGCAAGCAAAAGAAAAATGGCAAAATGAGTTGACTCCTTAACACTCACTTTTATAGACAGGGAGATAAACACTGTGAGATGTTTTTAACAGGGCTGTAACGATTCCTGCCATAATAATTGAACTGGCAGTTTCGCTGAGACTTGCAACTATTCATTAGAGATGAGGGCCTTTGAGTTGATTAAGAAGAGATTTCAAGGGAATCTCTAAGTGATTCTTATCAAGTTTAAAAAGTTGATGAAGAGTGCAAAATAGGTGTGGTGGGCAAAATAATAGCCCTGGAAAGATACTATGGCCCAGGTCCTTAGAATTCATGCAGGATTTGTAGATGTGATTAACCTAAGGACACTGAGATGTGGAAATGAACCTGAGTTATCTCAGTGGGCCCAACCTAATCACAAAGGTCCTTGAAAAAATAAAGAAATATTCTGTAGTATTAGTCAGCAGAAGATAATATTGTGGATAGCTAAGTGAGGTAGACCTATTATGGGCAGGCAAGAGTAGGCCCTCTAAGGAGGCAACAGAAGTGCTCATTACCACTGTGGATGGAGGTGCATTTACTGAAGGTCGGGGCTCAAGATAAAGATGGAATGACTACACCTGCATACCTCCCCAAGGGATGAGCAATAGTGACTGACATTTTGAATAGGTATCAGTCCCCTGTCTAGGGACCTCTTGAAGGGACCCATCCCTTCCAAAGAAGTCTTTTTTCTTTCCATGTACACTGTTTAAGTGACCTGCTTACCCACTGGATCAATATTACATAAGCAACTATACTTACAACCTTATTTGTAATCATAGCTTATATGATTTCAACATTGTTCTACCTCATGATTTTGTACCCACCTACTGATTTTGCTCTATAAGTTTTCCTTTGAGAAGTGGGATCATGGGCACCCCACTTTCTGGGTTCCTCTTGTCTCTTTCAGACAGCAACAGTCTCTGGTTCAATAAAATGTCCTGCTCTTAATCCTTGTTGTTCCTCAGAGTTCATTCTTTGGTATTGGGGAACATGGAATTGGTATATCAGTCTCTTCCATGTTGGGACTAATATATTTCTCTGTGTTGTTTAGAGATCTTATATCAGTATGAGTACAGAAAGATGATCAAGAAGAGGTAATACAGTTGGTTTTAGAGTTGCAGAAAGAAAATCATGTGACAAGAAACATACATTGCCTGTAGAAGATAGAACAACATTCTTCAGTGCAGTCTGCAAAGAAAGCACAACCCTGGGGGCCAGGGAGGTAGCTCAGTAGAATAGGTGCTTCCCTGGCAAGCACAAGGCTCTGAGTTCAATCTCTGGTTCTGAAAAAAAAAAAAAAAAAAAAAAAAAAAAAAAAAAAGCACAACCTTGATATACTGTGGATTTAACCCAGGGAGATCCATGTCAGAATTCTACAGAAACAAAAGATAGTATACTCATGTAATTTTTAGCAGAGCAAAAGAAACCTTGTTTAATTAGGTAAATAATAGATTTATAATCATGGCTTCTTTTTATTATATCAACAGTATGAGCCTATTGCATGTTTCTGCAAGGACTGTCTGGATCCCACTCACTGGTTTGTTTGGATCCTACACTGTGGTTCTATACAGCCTTATCAGTGTGCCTCAGCTTTAGCCATCCTAACCTTATCTCTTCTATCTGATCCATGTTCCTTTGATAGCTGTAATGAGAAAAATGGCCCTGGCAACCAATTTATAAGGACTCACTCAGAAGACAAGGGGCTGTGCTTGGGTGGAGACCTACCCAGGGTCTTGGCTGTCTGTACTGCTTGCAAATGATATTCCCTGGAACTCAGGGCCTAACTTCTGGCTTTTTATGGATTCCTTGGATGGATAAGCCTCTGCCTTCTGCATTTCTGTGACTTCTGCCATGAATTGGAGGGTGCCTGTGTCTATGTCTCCACAACAATCTCTTTATCCTTGCCCTAGCTTGAGTTCCCATATTGCCCTAGAACACTTAAGAAGCCCTTTGGAGCCTGCTGTACACATAAATGATTAAGTATATCTACATTATTTTGAGGATCATGCTGAAACAATTTAGAACACCTTGAAGTAGGAACAAAGACAGAAGACACTCTATTCAGATGATATAAAAGAATGTCAAGAAAATTAAGCAATGAAATCAATCACATCTCTTCTGTCTCCTCTTGAACATTTTAAAAAGTCATTTCAAATCAAGATTCATATTATGTCTGTATCCGCCAGTCTTCATGAAGCCTTATAAATCTCTGTGTGGCTTCCCATCTTTACAGTCAGAAATTTTAAATGTTTTTCCCTAATTTATTGTTAATGATATTCACTACAAATTGACTTTTCAATGTAAGCATTTTCCCAAATTTTACAGGGATTTTAGCAAATAACCTAAGAAAATAGTTAGATTTCTAGATTTAATTTCTTAATTAGTTAATTAGTAAAATGTCTCTAGAAATATACCAAGATGATCTGATGTTTTTAATAAATAGTGCAGGCTAGTACATGTACAGTCACATCAACAAAACTTACAGAAAGTCCTACATTTTCACATAATACTTAAGTCAGTTTAATATTTCTCATTTTTATGGAGTAAAATTGTACAACTTACAATATGCAACTTATAGAATTATTAATGTCTTAGTTATTTTCCTTTGTTTCAGGGACAGGTACAAGCACCCAGAGATTACTGGAAGAGAGGTTTAGTTAGGTTCACGGGTGCAGCCCGCAGTCAGCTGCCTCCAAGGCAGAATGGCATAGTGCAAGGGCTTTGGTAATATTCTCTCCCTTCATAACATTCAGGAAGCAAGGGAGAGAAAAACTGTCCTTTGAGGCCACACATTGAGGTCCCACCGCCAAGAGCACAGGCAGCTACTGAACTCACTGGTGCATCCATGGAGGAGTACAACATCCCATGAGCCCCTCTCCTGCCAAAAGCATGACCTCTGGATGCATAAAGGCTTTGGGAGGTCATGTTCAGTCTAACTCAACACCTAGTTCACTTCATGGAATTCTATTTCTCAGTTGCCCTTCCACGTTTTAAGCATCACTTTTTCTGTTCAAAACTTAAGCCCATATACTAGAAGTGGACATATTTGTCAAGTGCAATGGAAGCGAATTCTTCATAGCACCCTTTCTAAAGGATGCTTGAGGTTATTGTTAGAAAATATGTAACAAATATTAAGCTGTTAAATTTGGAATACTTTTTCTAACCCACTTAAATTTCATTTTTAATTTCGTTTTATGATGTTGTAGTAATTGAGGAGTAATATTCTTCTCCATCTCATTCCTCTCCCTCCTCCTCCTTCTCTTCCTCCTCCTCCTTGTTCTAACTCACTCACTGGTTTTCTAGAATAGACATCTGGACAGTGTTGTTTGGGTTACTAGAAACAAAAACAGGATAGCACCCAAGAGTTTGGTGCAATGCAACTATTCTGGGTTCACTGGAACCTACTGAATTGGAATGACTATCTTTCATTAAGTGATGTATGTGCATATTCAGTTTTGAGAAACACTTTAGGATACATGGATATGTTTTCATTCAAACCACCATCATTTTTTCACTCTTGTTATTCTTGGGCACCAAACACTGGGAAAGAACCTTCAAGAAACAATGGATTGAGCCTGGGAGATAGCTCAACTGTTTCAGCATTTGCTCAGCAAGTACAGGCTCCTGAGTTTGGACCCCAGGACCACCACCAAAAAAAAAAAAAAAAAAAAGAAACAATGTGTCTTTTCCCTTCTCTCAACCCTCACTGCTGTGCACTGCTGTGAACTACCCACCCCTGTGCCCTCACTTTCACTCTTTTCCAATGGGTACATTGCAAACTGATAATGGTAATTAAGCAATAAAACAGTGATAATGATGGTGGTGATGGTAGAATGCTTTGTCACCTATGTGTACCTTATAAGACATCTTCCTGTTCTTCAACCATAGCATGCTTCTCTCTAACTGCTCTTCTCCACTTATTGTACATGAGGATCATGAGAATTATTTCAACTACTTTTAGCTGTAAGATACAATTTTCAGAAAATTATTCTTTCAGCGTTACAGAAAAGCCCTTGGTCTTTTGAGACTCATGACACTGCTGCGTTCAATCAGGCTTCTCTCATCATTACTGCTATCTTCCTTCTCAGTCACTTTTTCTTATTCTTCTAAGGTTTTCAAACCCACCCTCTTTCTTCTCTGATAGTGGAACTCATCATTCAACAGCACCATTGTTTGACCTCAATTTCAATGACTTTTCTCTCCAAGTTTTTAATCTCTTTTTCACAGATACAACTGTACCTTAGTGTTATTAAAAAGTATTAAACCTCTGAAAATGGTATGATTTCTAAAGAAATTACTTTATTGTACTAGGAAAGTCCTACAAATTTTGCTAATTCTCCATTTCTGGAGTCCATCATTATCATTTTTTGCAAAAATTTTACCTCTCATAGCTTGGTCTCTTTTATACATTCTGTACAAGATTCTAATTCAGCTTTATTTTCCTTTCTCAACAACTGTTTCCAAACAACAGAATATTCCTGGAGAAATACATTGCCTGACTGCCTGATTCCACTTTACATTCATAGGCACAACCTTAAAAAGAACACTAAATTTCTCAGAAGTTTGATACATTTTTCTACTCTCTGAAAGAGTTCAGAGCTTCTCCCTTTTGTTTAATACTCCTCTTGTTCTCTTTACATATTATCTACTCTCTTCTGATAAGCTTACCCAGGGTTCAGGGAGACTATAAATGTCTTTAGAAAATGACTGCATTCTCTTCCTAGCCAACCTAAAATAATACCTGAGAAGCACCTGCCGTGGGCTAAATGCCTAGCACTTCAGAGTCCATCTCATTTGACCTTAACCACAAACCTATGTGTTGTTTTCTATTATGATTATAAATGACAGAACAGAGGAACAGAGAGGTTAAGTATGTGGTTAAGATTACACTGGAAGCTGGCATTAAATTCAGGTTGTTAACTCTGGAGCTCATACATCAGTCACTGAAATTATAGTGCTTGCTTCCAGACTATAAACTGAAATGTATAGGCTGTGTGTGTGTGTGTGTGTGTGTGTGTGTGTGTGTTATATTATGTAATCTCAGCAACTGCTCTATGATAGATCATGTTTTATGGCGTTGTGGAGAATAATAATTATACCATATATATATATATATATATATATATATATATACTTGAAAATACTAATTATTAGCAACAACCTCTCAAAAGATGCTTTCTTAAGAGCTCAGCGTTCTAGTCTCTGCTCCACATCTGATCAATTTTTACTCAGCATAATTCCCTTATTGCTACTAAAGCTTAGCTATACCATTACATTTTTCGTGAAGAAGACATTGTTTAGGATGTTCCCAGCTTTCATATGTTAATATGTTTCACTCCCATATGCATGCATCTAGTTCTAGCTGCACAATGAATGGAAGGAAGATTTCAGTGATCCACCCCTTGAAGTGCTGGGTGTATGTTTCTTGAATTTTGACAAACAATCTGACTACTCTGTCCAGTAGAATATATCCAAAGTGACATTGTGTTATTCTTGGTTTCTAAGAGCACTCTTTTTGGATCATTAAAAACTTTCAATACCCTGCTATCTTCGCTACATAGAGAGGCCCTCAAAATGCACTGGGAGCAAAAGTACCCTTGCTAGTAACTGCCCTTCAGCTGTTCCTGCTGGGATTCATGTAGGACCAGTGAAACAACCTTCAATCCTCAGAACCAGCTCAAACACCATCTGAATACTGATAGATGACTCTTATTACTACACATGGGCTTATGTTGTCAATCTTCCCCTCCTCTCCCAAACAACTGAAGAAAGAATATAATAATAACAATAAACCAAATAAATCTTCCAACAGTACAAGTAAAAGGCTTGGAGCTGGAAGTGCAACAGTGTCTCTTCAATGTCTGTGTGGATCCTGCACAATGAACAACATCCAAAAGTGAAGAGGCACAAACTCAACAGACATTGTGTGCAGTCACTCAGAAGCAAGCGAAGACGCATAATCTAAGGAGGCTAATGAGGAAGCACAAGTTGTCTCATAACAGCTTTACTGTATGCTGAAACAATATAATCAGCCCAGTCTCTTTATCTATCACTTCCCTGTTCACTGAGGGCTGTAATTTTTTCTTAACTGTGACAAACTCCAGTGGCAGACCCCTGCATTTCAGAATATGTTAGTGCCTCCCTTATCGACCATATGATAAATTTTGGAAATCAATAAAACTAATCAAATGGAATCATCTGCATAGCAGTTGAATAATTGAAAGCCGATTGCTACCTACACCTTGATGTTTTTGTGATTACCCTGCTGACACACAGACAAATACATACAAGGGTGATAATACGATGTATGCACATGAAAAGCCAATGATGCCTGACAGCTAAATCCAGAGACTGAAAAAAAAAAGCTACAGCACAAGGCATGGAGCTTTAGGCCCCAGACAAACTGCTTCCCTTTTGGCAAGTGCAAGGGCCTGAGTTCAATCCCCGGTTCTGAAAAAAAAAAAAAAAAAAAAAAGGAACAGAAGAAAGCAGGGACCATCCAGGATCAGCTGCAGCTCTTCTTGTCAACATGGCTGATTGCACCAGCAGCCGTTTGAGAGAGAGGTTTCCTGTTCCCCCTTCACCTCCCAAGTCTCTCCCACTTCCTCTGTTATCCAGTTATAATTCTGGGTCTCATAAAAGGGTGCATTTTCTGGGAAAACAATTCCTTGCCTTTGTTCAACCAATGCCACACACTCTAGGACTGCGTTTTATATTCAGTTTTGGAATTTTAAAGAGAATCAGTTATTTCTAATTGAAACACTTACTACCTCACAGCCTGGCTCTCAAACTCAGAACTAGTATGCCACAAAAAAAAAAAAAGGCAGACAAAGACCAACCATAGATATGTGTTAAACTTCAAGGACACAACTGAAATGTTCATATTTGCTGTCATTAAACTTGTGTTATATTACATCTAAATCAAAGACATATATCTTCACTAGTATTTGTGGATATTTTACTTTCTTTGTGAGTTAGAAAATTTCCTCCTACTATAGGTCTCTTCTAATTTTTTAAATGTAATACATACAATTCAGAGATGTTTAATGAGGATAAAAGAAGTGAAAAGGGTTTATCGTTGAGATTTTCTGATTTACTTTGGAGACATCTGCAATCAAGGTCCACTCACAGTTGTTCTCACTTGAAGATGTGATATAATTTTTTAAAGTTCTTGGAATCTTGCTACACATGGCATTTCTTTGTTTCTAATCCTAGAAATAAAGCAGATGAACAGTGACTTCACAATGTCACTCTCCCAATACTTATGATCAGGTGGTTACAGAGATTATCAACATCTCAGCTCATCTGATCCTGCAATCACAATGAAGGTGCCAAAGTGAGAGAGCTTTTAGGTTGTTAGAGGAGCACAGTTATTAATGGATTCAAGAAGAAAAGGAGCAAGGGCCAATTTTGATTGAACTGAAGAATTTGCCACTACGTGTCAGGTAGAGCTCCTCTTAAATCTTTTTGATTGCTCCTCCAAGTTCCACTTAAACCAAATGTAACAGATATATATA
>NW_004524751.1:3614240-3615181 GCF_000260255.1 Octodon degus
GAAAGAAAAAAAGGTGACACTGATTGACAGAGAAAAGTTATTTTAAGGTTCATGAAAAAGCCTTAAAGGACACACAGAATTTTGCAAATACAATATTGTCAAGTTCTTTCAGAAAGGCATATCATCATTTAAATAAATGTGGAGTTTCACTTCTTGACAGTGGTATGAACACCACAGGTCTGCTTGGACATAGAGTCCCCTTCCCAGCCCTCCTGGGCCAGAATGTGAGTCTTACCAAGTATCTCCGCAAGCAGTCTTCACCTGCCCACCCTGATGGGTGGGGGCAGTTCCTTACCTTAATTTCTCTTCTGTGGAATGTAGGATTTCCATGGTATCTCTCCCATTCTACCTTTAGAGATAATGTTAATATTCTTAACAGAACTAGAGTCATCTTTAAAGTCTTGCACTGAGGTCCAGAGTGTGTTGAGCAGAGACAGTAGCTCCCTTAACAGTGATCCTTAATTGTGACTTGCAGGTTTTGGCTCTACAAGAGACATTTCTGTCTGTGTTCAAGCAGTCCAAAGCTTCCCTGATGAGACTGATAGAAAAGGCATTGATTTGCATCAATTGTGATGGTAGGTTTTATGACTGGACTGAGATCAGAAATTCATTTTGCAGACCACTGAACAATTGCTAAATGCCTGCTCACCTCAGTTTCCAACCATTTACTAGTAATTTGAGTCCTGGGGTAGATTTTATGAATCCTGGGTCAAGTACGACAAGAGGGAAATTTTGAATTATTGGAAAAAGAAGCATGATTTTGCTTTAATAGTAACCTCTCTGTCCTCTAAAGAATTCTTCAATTTGTTTGTTGTATAATTTCTTTCTAATCCATGAAAGCAACTGATTTTACTTATTAACATCTTAATGTATTTTAAATGAAGGAATGTATAATTAATTGAATTAATATTAGCATACCAATTCACCTATCATATATTTTA
>NW_004524751.1:3615451-3623941 GCF_000260255.1 Octodon degus
TTAGACCACTGAGCCATCTCTCCAGCCCCAAAGGTACAGTTTTCAATAGCTAGAATTTACTAGGTACTTTAATTTTTTAAAATGTATTTAGTACATGGTCTATACTTTAATGTATTTAGTACAGCCTCATAGCTCAGCTGACAAAAGTGCCTGCTTAGGCAGCTTCAGGGATGAGGGTTCCATCCCTGGCATGCCATGTGAGCCCCACCTCTGAGGCTCATTGAGAAGGCAAAAGAGACTGGGTGTGGTGGCACCCATCTGTAATTCCAGTGCTTGGGAGGATGAAAACAGGAGAACCACTATGAGTCTGATCTGTGTAGAGAGACCCTGTAGATCCTGTCTTAAATGCATTAAAAAAATAAAGTATGAAGCAAAGTGAAAATTAGAGGGATAGCAATAAAATCAAAGTTTTAGCAATCCCAAAGTTATTGAATAAGCTACCACTGAAGACAGGAAAGCATAGCAGTGTACCTAATAGGAACACCTTTAAAGAAAGATGAGATTACATTACACTCTCCTAAAATGAGCCATTTACCTTAGACAGTGTACAAGCTGAGTAAAACGAAGGGCTTCTTTCTACTTTGCTTTGGAAAGCATACTAGTCTATTTTGCTGGAATTTCCCAAGATAAAGGTACTATAAACTCACTCAAATCTTCACAGCTCTATGGTTAACCATACCTCTGCCTGAATAGGCCTGTTTCCCTGAACTGATGCGCCGTGTATTTCAGAAGAAAATTTGGTTATGTTTTCTCCTGCCTTCAACTCTCACTAAATAACGGATGCCATGCTCACAAGAGGGAAACATGGATAGGCATGAGGGGGCACTGCTATTGCCTCCATACCTCTCCTAATGTTGTAGGCAGCTGAGTTAGATAGAAATATTGTAGACATGCAAATAGGGCTGGGCCCTCAAAGGAGCCAATATGGAAGACAAGATACCTTGCAACTGTGGGCAAGACAGATACTTGCCCTGTGGGCCCAACAGACCTCAAGACAAAAGATCAAACAAATTAATAACCACCTAAAGATAAACGTTAGGGACTGATAACCTAAACAGGTCTCTATCACCTTGAGAAAGCCCAGAAGAGTCACTATCCCAAGCCCTTACAGGAAAAACACTGTTCTGTATTTTGGTCCCCTTGCAGTGTGACTTACTTCCCCATTTGATCCCAATTTAATCAATCTTACCTGAGTTTGTAATCTTATTGTTGACCATAGCTTCATTCCACCTCATGCCCAACTACTGTGTCCTCTTTTTCCCCACCCCATCTCATAGTTTGCTCTATAAAAATCCCTAAAAAAGGAAGGCTCTTTGGCAACCCACTTGGGTTCCCTACTCTTCCTTTCTCTGACAGAAGCTTTCTTTCCTCCAATAAATATATTCTGCTTTTAACCTGCATTGTTCATAAAAATCATTGTTCAATTTTAGAGAGCACAAACTCACCCTGGTACCTTTAGTTTGGGAGTTTCTTTACCCTATATCACTACCTTTAAGTCATTAAATAGGCATGTATTTAATTTCTTTTTTGTTGTCTTATCTAATTTGTGATTCCCTATTTTACATTAAGAATAAAGACTCTCATTCTAGATAAAAAATGGAATATAGGTTATTGATTTCTATATGACTGAAAGCATATTTCTCTGAATTCATATGAGATATAGTGTAAAGATGTACTAATAAAAATTCTGCAGTAAAGTTTGCATATGAGAAGAAATAAATAAAAATGTGTCTCTGACATTCACTTTTTCAAAATTGGGGTAAGAAAAACATAATATTTACATTAAATACTATTATGATTTTTGAATAATTTAAATCCTGTGATTTTATGATGGCAATTCATTCTAAGCTATAAATTAGGAGGAAAAACAGTGTTTTAGTCAAATGTAAGTCAATGGTTAATATATAATCTTTCCATAAAGCCAGGAAACTCAGTAATTATGGCCTCAAAACATTATGCTTTCTTTAAAAATTCTGAGTCAGAAAATATGATCTTCAACCTTTATGTACATTAGGATTTTATTAATTGGAAAATGAAGTTTGACTTTCATTTATTTTTCTTCCAGCAGTGATCACAGTGTGGACCTCTGCCTCCTACGGCGGCACCGCTGTGTCATACTCTCACTTCCTCTCTTGGCAAACAGCCGCCCTGCCACAGCAGGGACCTCTGGAATTGGTGGAAAAACTTAGCACAGTGCTTAGGTCTGCATATTTAGAAAAAAAGAGACATATGCAAGAATACAGTTTAGAATCTTGACTAAATAAGATATGAACTTAAAGGTCAACTTGGTTTGAAAATTAACCATGGGACTGTATATTATTTTTGTCATTAACAAACACAATTAAATTTTGGTTTATACATAAATAACTTCTCAATATCGCATTACATTACTACCTTTTTACTTCTTTACTTTTGACGGCCCATAAAAAAGTAAGTGTTCAAGTTAATAAAAACTGCAAAATGTCATGGTGCTGTTAGTCGACTGTTTATCCTTGTGCCAGTCTTAAACTATTTTGTCCTGAGGAAGGAGGTGGTGTTAAATTACTGCCTGGCTCAGTGCTCGATGAAGAACTTGGCTATGCACAGCCCAGGACCATTATGATTTAAGTACACATGGAGGTCATTTGAACTTGCCTTAATCTTCTTTCCATTCTCCACAGTAGGTTTACCACTACCACCAACATTCATACTTTCTTCCTTTTTTCTGAGGGCTTTGTCTGTCTTTCCCAAGGCCCAAGCAAGCCTACTATAGTGCTAGAGGTAGGAGCTCAATGTAAGGGCTGACTAGTTTGCCACACACTAGGGAAGGATTAGTTGAAAAAAATAATAAAGGAAACAAAGAAGCACTAATCTTTTGGCTGACAGAATTATCTATAATTGTTAAAGAGTCACATTGATAACGACTGTTTATTGGGGGAAAGAAAGCTTCTGTCTGAGAGAGGGACAGAAGGGATCCTGAATGGGTTACCAAGGACGCTGCCTCCTCAAGGGATTTTTGTAGAACAAGTCCGTGATGTGAGGTGGGTCCAAGGTGAGAAACATGGCACATTGCTAGATGGGTATGAGTGTAATAAAAATATGATTAACCCATAAGATTACAAGTGTAATTGCTCAGGTAAAATGAATTACACCATAGGGGGTTGAGTTAGTGACTCTTCTTGGCTTTCTCAAGGTGATAGAGACCTATTTCTATGATCAATCCCTGACATTTATCCTTAAGGATGAATGTGGGTTCATTTATTTGATCTTTTGTTTTGTGATCTGTTCCATAGCTGATGAATCTGTCTCACCCACAGTTGTCAGGTATCTTCTCTTCTATCTTCCACATTAGCTCCTTTGAGGGCCTATAATATTTAACTGTCTATAAAATATTTTCATTTAACTCAGTTGCCTACAACATTACAAAACCTGATCATGCTAGCAGAGCAAGCCTGAAGTCCCAGCAATCTAGGAGGCAGAAGCAGAAGGATTGTTAAGTTCAAACCTGGATTCAGTGCAATTTGGGGAAGATACTGAATAACACTATTGCAAAATCTAAAACAACAACAGCAATGGGCTTGCAGTGTAGCTCACTGTGAAGGCTGGGTGAAAGTGCCGATAACACAAAAACAAATGAAATACAAACCGTAAATATATATGAAAGAGTAGTTGCCAAGATTACACAAGTATGAAGAAAAATCTACAGAAGAATGATACGTGGGTGTAATTTTTTAATTTATTTTTTGGATAAAGGAGAGGTTGAGTAAGATGGCTGAAAATTCTTCTAAGATTGGTTAAATTTTAAGAAGGCTTCTTCAGGATGCAGACATCTAAATCCCCTTCTTTTGATAATTCACTTAGAAAAACATCACTTTGCTTTCTCTGACTCTTGAGATAATAAATCTTCAAATAGCTCAGCAGATTAAAGCGCCTGCAAGGAGGTGCAAGGCTGGGGGTTGGATCCCTGGTCCAGCCGTGAAGGCAATTGAGACGGGGCGTGGTGGTGTGTGCCTATAATTCCAGTGCTTAGGAGGCTGAAAACCGGTGGATCACTACGAGTCTGATCTAGTAGTGAGACCCTGAACACCCTGTAGACCCTTCCCTAAAATTTAAAAAAAAAAAAAAAAAAAAGATAATAAATCTTCTCCAAGCATCCACCTTTTACAGCCTGAGGTGTCTTTCTCAGTGACCTGGTAACCATTTCTTTCAACTGTAATGGAGCTAGGAACGCCTCCTTCAACTGAACTTCCTCAAAGGCTAGAACCTAACATAAAGAGAACAATTAGCAAATTCACAAGGTGTAATTATGTCCAGGAAGCATCCTGCTAGTGACCTCCAGCACTCACTTCAAAACCTTAAAAACACCCTGGTCTTTTGTTTCAGGTGTTGAGCTTTGAGTTTACAGCCTTTTGTTTTACTGGCACACCTCTTTTCCCACCATGAACTCTTGAACAAAGTTTCTCTTTCCTCTTTCTCTTTTTTTGGTAAAATTTTTCTTGGGCAAATTACCCTGTTCATGGTAGCAGATGACATCCCAAAATTGTCAGTAACATCCACCTGTTTATAGTAAAGCCTAGAATCTTTCAAAGCATGTTTTGGACCTGCTTCTGCTCTTGTTACCACTCCCTGGAGGGCCACAGATTTAAAAGTTATGTGTCTGAGACTTCAATATCAGAATGTATAACCTATTTCTGTATTATTGGTATAGAATGTAGAAAAGGTGATTTAAACAGTCTTAAGATTTTATTATCTGCTCTTTATAAATGCACAATAATGCCACTCACCTTTTATGGGACTTATGTGATTTTCAAATGTATTTTGTACAGAACCACTTTGTACATAAGTTAGACAATACTATCACAGCACACATGTTTTCAAGTTGTGGCAATTCAGCTACATTTGAGAAAAAGATACTGAGAGCATTCAGAGGGACTTACTGGCAGCAGGTGGTTATAGGTTTCCTGGGCCTCCTGGAGAAAGCTATTGAAGAACTAATTAAGGTTCAAAGAAAACATTGCCTAACAAAAGTTAGTTGTAGGTGAGAGACAAACGCAAAACAACAAACAGAAAAACAGTGGAGACTTCATCATTTTGCAGAAGAATTCTAAGCAATGAAAAGTTTGGACAAATTATTTTTAAAATGGCCCTTCTAAAGAACATTAACAAAATACATTACTAAATACATTACACATTTATATATATTTGTGTCCATTTAAAGTTGTGTGAAAATAAACTTGTGGTTGTTTGTGGATGAATAAAAAGATTTACAACAGTCATTTTGAAAATTGCTCAGAAAATTGTGCAATATTTACTAAATTCACTGACTTTAGGCTGTCTTGCCTCCAGGCTGTCAATGATTTTTCTGTTATTACACAAGGAATAGTCTAATTACAGGCTGCTTAACAACCAAGGTTGATTGAACACTTTTGTGTGCCCTGCTCTGTGCTACACCCTTTATATGGATTTATTTTCACAGTGTGTTGACATATAAATTTATTATCTCTCCTTTCCACAAGGGCACACTGGAGCTCAGGAGTTTTAAGTGCTCTCTTCAATACCATAAAACTAAAAAGTGGTGGAGGAGTCCACATCTGTATTCAACAGGTGTGCGCCTGAGCAGGCATTAATTAGCACTACACTGTACTTCTGTATTTAAGCCCATTAGCCTATGTACATGGTAATTCTTCACCCTTCAAAAATATTAAAAATATTTACCAAGAGTGAATGTACGGGTTGTACAGAAAGCGAAGGACCAACGTGAACTTAATTGCCTTCAGGGAATGTTCATCCAGACAAGGAAAATAAGGTATTTGTAAACCAGTTTCACAAGAAAAAAAAATACAGAAGAAATCTTACATAGAATTTTAGACACTGTAGAAAGGAAATATAGCTCCTAGCTAGGAAGTTCACAAGGGATCCTTGCAGCATGTTACTTGTCCAAAAATTTGTAAGAAAATTGAAACAGAGGTGAAGTATGCAAACTGCATTGTTGTAAACTCAGAAGGCTTCACTCTTGGTACAAAGAGCTCACGGGACATCTCTTTAAAAATTCCATACATAGGCTGGGGAGATATCTCAGCAGCATTAGTGCCTGCGTGGTAAGCTCAAGGTTCTGAGTTTAATCCCTGGTTAAACAAAACAAAACAAAACAAAACAAAAACAAAAACAAAAAAAAAAAGAAAGAAAATTTCCATAAATTAGGTATAAAATGAAGTCTGAACCAGGATCCAAGGCTATTTATTCAGGCAGCAGTTTTAATTCATTATCTGGTTGCATTTATTCTGAAATTTTGGACATTCATGCTGACTGGTCCATGTTAATGCCATATCATTTATTAAATATCTTGCACAACATTTCTGCCTACATTACAAGTTTTTGTGAAGTGTAATAAGATAGTTTAAGCTGAAATGTTTTGTAAAATATTATATAGGTAATAGCAGTAATGATTATGGAATAACATTTCAGATATTTATAATTTCAAGTAGCTTTTCAGTATGCTTCATGATGTTAGAACTCTGTTGCACTCATATTTGACTCAATGCCGGTCTTTCCTGAGTGGTGAGTTTTAAACAGTCTGTCTGCATAGCTGAGGACTGGGAGCTGTGATTCTAGGCCAGGGACAGAAATGATTTGCATATGTTGGAATGCCGTGCTTTGCCATTTACCCTATAGACAGAAGAAAGTCACCAGTTGGTAGATGCACAGAAAAGGAAAACAAACAGCTACCAAAAAGCAAAAACAACCTAGGCGTTCGCTATGAGTCTGACTTGCACTTAAAAGAGGATTTAGAAAGTCCCTGCATATTGCTAAGATTCCCAGTGCACTTTTGCATCTAGAACTAGTCATTAGTTTGGTTTTAAGCCCTATCCTTATCCAAATTTGCCCTTTAAATTTGTGTAGTTTGCTTCTTACCACTTGTAGAAACACATTCTTATTTGATTGATTTTTTGATGACTATTTTATCCATAGATGAAAATTATCCTAGTAAAGTAAATGACTTACATGATTTTGTATCCTAGTACCTACAAAATTGCTTTGCACATACCAGGAAATCAAATATCAAACCAGAAAATACCTAAAACAAAACCTATTTTTCTGTGTTTTCTAAAAATTATGAATAGTGGGCCGGGGAGATAGCCCAGTAGAGTAAGTGTTTGCCTGGCAAGCACAAGGGCCTGAGTTCAATCCCCGGTCCCACCAAAACAAATAAATAAATAAAAAGAAAAATAAATTCTGAATAGTACTGTTTAATTAATATATATACTAGAGAAAATATATATGAAGTAGAAGAAAAAATAAAACCCTTTAAAATATAAATTTTCTCTCCTTTAAAGTATTTGTAAATGATATATTTTGCCCTAAAAACATCTGCACTGACCCAAAACTCCTGATTTTTGTTTTTCACTTTTCTAAAGCAACACTGCAAACTGCCCCTAGAGAGCATTTATATTCCTGTTTGACTTGATGAAATCCTTTTAGTTCGCTGCCATCTTCACTATGTGTGAAACGTGACCATATAGAATATCCTGTGACTCAAGGAGCAATAATGTATTACCTTCAGGCTCCCATAGATCAAAATCTGATGGCTAGATGGAGGGATAGGATAAAATGCAGGAATAAAGCTTTTATGACTATTTGCTCTGTTTTACAGTGAGCATCACACATCAGGAAGGCTGGTGCCCAACTTACAGCAGTACAGGCTCCAATATGGTGATTTCATTGCTCTTCTGATCTGTGAAAATATTTTCTCATTGTAAAATTCTTCCCTTTTTATAGCATCTCAACCATATTTTAATCAATATAATGCTTACAAAAATGTCTCAATACTATCAACTTATATCTATTGTATCTTATTCTTTATATGATTCCCATTCTGGTCCAGGTAATATCCCATGACATGTAAACCACAAAGGAAGAAATTTATAGAGAAAAGTATAAAACTAATTAGACCCCATCAGAACTATCCCATGTATTAATTTTGCTCTAACCAGTAGGATTATTTTGTATGGATTTGCTGCTAATTCTTGGTTTATACTTGTTTTCTACCAATATTATCCACTTTTATTTTAATGTAACTGTGAAGTTTTGGGGTGTTGTAGTTTTCGCAGTCAATACCTACATTGCCCAGGCTTAAGTGCAGTCCTCTGCGGAGTGAAGAAGATCAAAAAATTTCGGTGTCTTCCCTTTACAAAGAAAACTTCCCAATCTCAACATAGAAGATGACAAGAGCTTCACCACCTTCCTTGGACCCAAAAGTCAGAAGATTTTTACAGAGAGGAGCAGAGCTCCTCCACCAGCAGCATCCTGTTCAAACATACTATAAAACAGACATAGATGCTATTTGGAAATGTCTGTAGTTTGGGGTCTTCATTGCAGCAATTCTGACTGTACCCTAAAATACATCAGCATTCTAAAGTTCATGTCCTTGTGTAGATCCCTTCAGTCCAGCTGAGAGATCTTTAATTATTCTTCTCTTCTTACATCTTGATTCCTTTCTTCATCTGTTGTAGG